>NC_134819.1:5551171-5553671 GCF_046742065.1 Oratosquilla oratoria
TCTTGCATGCATGTGAATCACGTGTCATGGCGTGTGACATATCATTATGTTAGTAATAGATACATTGCCTCCCCAACCTTTTGAGGTACGTCCTTGTACCTTGGGTTAAGGTTATGACTATGGGGTCTGGCATACAAAATTGCAAGGAAAAGATATGATAATGTGTCATGTCGCTAGTAGGAGGCACTGACTTGTAAAATTTATTATTGTCTTGAATGAGTAAAGGGTACGGGGTTTACGTATATTATCATATCTAAGAATGCATTCAATTAGGTATGTATTTCTTTTGCACTTATTATTTTACTTTGCACTTAATTATTCTATTTCTCTTTTCAACGAAAATCTATGTTTGTCATTGTGTTTCAGAGTCTCTTTTCCATGAAATGTTTAGTTATTTTCTTTATCTGTTTAATGATAATTTATGTTTGGGACTTGAGGTCGGAATTTCTTTTCCATGAGATATTATCACTTGCACTGGGGAGTTGATAGCTTATTTAATGTAAGAAATTCTAAAAATATCAGTATTTGTTAGTTTGTGAAACTATAACAAGAATGTGTTTGCTCTTGCATAACTAAATATAATAATAATAGTATAAGAATGTATAACTAGTTTACACGATTCAACGGGTAATAGATTACAGTGGGTATGTGATATCAGATTTTCTATCTTGCGTAATGTTCAGGTAAGACTAAAGTGTAGGAGTTTGGGATATTTTCTAATGGATTGATTTATATGTCTATGTTTGCTGTTGTCTCTGTGAGAAGTATTTAAACATTATTCTAATGTTGCATAGAATAGATTGGACTGTTTGTTATCATATTTTTGTATTGATTAATTGGTGGGATGTAAGTTTATTTATTTATTTTGTTTCACTATGTTATGAATTAAATTTTGCTTATATTTGTTTCGTCGAGGTCTTGTGAATAGTTATTGGTTATATCTTTGTGGGAAATTCTATTTATGTAAATTATGCTGCTGTTCTTATCATCATTCTTGTATATTGATTATAGAAATCTGTGGGTTTTGTTATTTGTTGTTCAGTGGAGTTAATCTTTGATTTTAAAAACAATGTATATTTGAGATGTAGAGATTTTTTGAATTTCGTATATGGGTTTTGAATATGGACTAATGATTGGTTGTCTTTGAGTGGGAAGTTTTGTTATCTATCTTGAGGATGTGTCTTTCTTGAATTTTGTGTGATATATTTATATATCTTGATTGGATTTGTCAGAGTCATATCGTTGAGTTAGTTAGGTGAAAATATTTTATATGTTGAGTTTAGACTATGTATTGTAGGTGGTTATATTATGTTGGCAATTAATGATGTTACTATAGTTTTGAGTTTGATATTATATATATATTGATTTTGTGAATATACAGATATGTATTATTTCTGGGTCGTCACGATCTGAAGTAAAGTAGAAAATATTTATATATGGGTAGAATGAGAATACCCTGTAACCTATCAAAATGCACAACGTTTTTCGTCTCTTGAGTGGAATAATTATTAAAGTTGCATGGTTTTACGTGTTGGTTTTGTTCATTGTGGGATTAGTTGTTGTGTTTTCCTTGGTTTGTCTTATTTTATTATGTGTTGGCTTTGAGTGACACTTGTGAAATTTCCTTGGGGTGGGAGGGGTGATTGGGTGTGTTTGTAGAATATGCTGAGTTGAGCATTTTGTTAGGTGTGATCGTCTAAGGTAGTTTAAAGTTAATATCATATTGAATTACTATATATGTGTTAATAACAGCGTTGATATTGTAGCTTGTATATGGGTGGGAGGGGTGATTGGGTGTGTTTGTAGAATATGCTGAGTTGAGCATTTTGTTAGGTGTGATCATCTAAGGTAGTTTAAAGTTAATATCATATTGAGTTACTATATATGTGTTAATAACAGGGTTGATATTGTAGCTTGTATATGAGGGGTGTATTGTCTTCGACTTAAATCGTAGGAAAATTATAGAAACCATCATCAGAGATGCTATCAAACATCATTTAGAAAATAACTGTTTGATAAATGATAGCCAACATGGATTCAGACGGAAACGTTCTTGCGTGACTAACTTACTCGAATTCTACAACACAGTCATCTCGAATTATGACAAAAGAAACAATATATATTTGATATATCTAGACTTTGCAAAAGCTTTTGATACCATACCCCACGAAAGACTACTTGCTAAATTAGCTTCACACGGAATAAGTGATAGCCTATTAAGTTGGACTAAAAATTGGTTGAATGATCAAAAACAGAGTTGTTCTAAATGACAAAACTTCAAGATGGAAAAATTTTATCATACAAAAATTGACTAAAACATATGAATCTGTTTTCCCTAAACAAGCGTAGACTCAGAGGTGGCTTGATACAGGTCTTTGAGATTCTAAAGGGAATTGGCAACACCACAAGTGATCAAATTTTCACACTACACTGAATGAGAATCCAACAAGAAATAATGGCCTCAAACTATCAGGAAATAAATTCAATTTGTAAGTGGGTA
>NC_134819.1:5556171-5558671 GCF_046742065.1 Oratosquilla oratoria
CCCTCCCCTTTCTCTCTCATACCATACCCCTGTTATTCTTCGGACTTTTCCTTTTGTTTCTCTACTTTTTTTTTTCTTTTTTATTCCCCAATGTTTGTGTGTTCGTTTCCATTCCCTCTGCCCATTGTCACGGTTTTGACTTGGTCTATTTTGGAATGTTCGTCTTCCCATACGCTTTGTTTTTACCCGGTTTCTGGTCTTTGACGAGTCTGCGGTCTCTGTAGGTTCTACAGTTTCTCTGGAAGCTCTGTGGTCTCTCTGGAAGGTCTTCGGTCTCTCTGGAAGATTTTCGAGCTCTCTTGAAAGTCTCTGGGATTTTTTTAAGATATCGGGTTTCCTTGAAGGCCTCAGTCTCGCTGGAAGGTCTTCGGTCCCTCTAGGAGGTCTTCGGTCTCTCTGGAAGGTCCTCGGTCTCTCTGGAAATTCTCGCTGGAAGGTCTGCAGCCTGTTTGGTTGCTCTCCGTTCTCTCTGAAAGGTCTTCGGTTTTACTGAAAGGTCTTCAATCTCTCTGGAAGGTCTTTGGTCTCTTTGGAAGGTCTTACGTCTCTCTGGAAGACCTTTGGTTTCTCTGGAAGACCTTCGGTCCTCCTGAAAGTCCTTCGGTGTCCCTGGAAGATCTTCGGGCTCCCTGGCAGATCTTCGGTCTCTCCGGAAGGTCTTTGGTTTCTCTGGAATGTTTCAGGTCTATCTGGATGCTTTTTGGAAGGCCTCCGGTCTCTCTGGAAGGTCCCTCCGGAAGATTGTCTGTCTCTATAAAAGGTCTTTGGTCTTTCTGGAAAGTCTTCTGTCTCTCTACTCTGAAAGGTCTCCTGTCTCTATAACAATTCTTTAGTCTCTGGAAGAACTTTTGTTTCTCTGGAAGGTCTCCTGTCTCTCTGGAAGATGTTTATTCCTCCTGGAAGGTCTTTAGTCTCCCTGGAAATTCTTTGGTCTACCTGAAAGGTCTTTGGTCTCTCTGAGAGGTCTCTTGTCTCCCTGGAAGGTCCTTGATCTCTGGAAGTCTTCGGTTCCTGTTGAAACTCTTTGGCATCTGTAGAAGGTCTTCGGTCTCTTTGGAAGGCCTCTGATCTCTCTGATGATTCTCTGAATTTTGAAAGACTTCCTGAGGTGTTCTGTTTCTCTGAAAGGTCTTCGGTCTCTTTGGAAAGTCCTCGATCTCTATGGAAGGTCTTCACTCTCTCTTGATAGACTCCAGGCTCTCTGGAAGGCCTCCGTTCTTTCTAGAAGATTTCCAGCCTCTCTGGAAAGTCCTCGATCTCTCTGGAAAGTCTCCGGTCTCTCTGGAAGGTCTTCAATATCTCTATAAGGTATTTGATTATTTGATCTCTCTACAGGGCCTTTAAGCTCTCTAGAGTCTTTTGTCTCTATGGAAGGTCTTTGGTCTCTATTAAAGGTATTTGGTCTCTCTGCAAGGTCTTTGGTCTCCCTGGAAGGCCTTCGGTCTACCTGGAAGCCCTTCGGTCTCCCTGGAAGGCCTTCAGTCTCCCTAAATAGCCTTTGGTCTTCCTGAAAGGCCCTTGGTCTCTGGAAGGCCCTCGGTCTCCCTGGAAGGCCCTCAGTTTCTCTGGAAGGCCTACGGACTCCCTGGAAAGCCATTGGTCTCCCTTGAAGGCCTTAAGTCTACCTGGAAGGCCCTTGGTCTCACTGGAAGGCCCTCAGCCTCCATAGAAGGCCTTCGGTCTCCCTGGAAGGCCATCGGTCTCCCTGGAAGGCTTTCGGTCTCCCTGGAAGGCCTTTGGCCTCTCTGGAAAGTCTCCGGTCTCTCTCACGAGTCTTTGGTCTTTGGCGAGTCCATAGGCCTGAAAGGGTTGTTCACCTCACCGCCATCCTTGCCCTTTCATGCGTCTATCCTTCTCTTTTTTTTTTTTCAAATCTTCTCTTTCTCTTCTTCGTCCTCATCTTTCCCTTTTCTTCTCTTTGTCCTCGTTCTCCACTTTCTCTTTTCCTTCCCTTTCCTCCTTTTTCTCCTATTTTTCTTCTCTTTTTCCCCCTCTTCCTCCTATCTTCTCCTCTATTTCCTCCTCTTTTTTATTTTATCCTCTTCCTACTCTCCCTCCTCCTTCTCTTCTACATCCTCTTTACTATCTTCCTCTTCAACCTTTTCTCCCTCCTTTTCCTCTTCTTCCTACTGTTCCACCTGTTCCTCCTCTTCTTTCTCCTCTTTCTCCTTTTCCACCTTCTCTTTATCCTTTTCCTCATCTTTTCCCTCTTACTTTTCTTCATTTTCATCTTCTTCTTCTTCTTCCTCATGTTTCTCATCTTCTTCCTCATTTTTCTCATCATCCTCTTCCTCCTCGTCTTGTCCTTTTTCTTCTTCCTCTTCCTCCTCTCCCCTGCTTCCTTTCCCCTCTCTTCCTCTCTCCTTTCTCATCTTCTCCCTTTCCTCTCCTATTCTTCCATTCCTTTTCCTCCTCTTTGTTCCTGTCTCCCCCAGTCACCTTTCTTCTCTTTCTCTTCCCTTCCTCCTCTCCCTTTCCCTTGTTCTCTCTTTTTTCTCTC
>NC_134819.1:5563671-5568671 GCF_046742065.1 Oratosquilla oratoria
GATTGTACTCATTTGATAAGACTCCTGTGTTCATTGTTTTTTTTTTTTTTTATCCCAGTTCGCTTTTTTTTTTTTTTTTTTTTTTTTTTTTTTTTTCAGTCTACACTGGAAGTTCTATTTTTTTTTTTGTATCTGTTTATTTTACTTTTCCAGAAATAGCCGCCATAAGTTCTTCATTATTACTCACAGTCCGTCTGTTTGTATTGTTCATATATCTTTTTATACTTTTTTTTTTTTTTTTTACAAATTCTTTATTACAAATTCCTGTTATAACTTCCTTTTTTCTTATTTCATTTGTTTATTTATTTATTCATTCATTTATTTATTATTTATTTATATATTTATTTATTCATCTATTTATTTATTAATCAATTAATTAATTTATTCATTTATTTATTCATTTATTCATTTATATATATATTTAATTTTTTTATTCATTTATTTATTTGTTTGTTTGTTTTTGTCAAAAACTCGTATCTCTCGCCTTCCAGAGTATTTCCATGTTTTAATTTTTTTGCGACTCGATGTTTATTCCTGCCGGTTTTGTATGCAATCCAAATCAACACAACCAACTCTCTATACCTCCTCCTCCTCCTCCTCCTGTCCCCCTCCACCTGTTTTTCTTTCCTCTTCTCCTCCCCTCCTTCTCTTCCACCTCGTACTCCTGCCCCCTACCCCTGCCCTTCCTTCCGTCCTCCTGCTCTTCCTTGCCTTCCTCCTGCTCTTCCTTTCCCCTCCTCCTCTTCCTCCTGTCCCCTTCCTGCTCTTCCTTTCCCTCCTCCTGTTCTTCCTTCCCCCCTACTCTTCCTTCTCCTCTTCCTGATCTCCTACTCCTACTGTTCCTTCCCCTTCTCCTCCTCCTCCTCCTCCTCTTCCTTCCCCCTACTCTTCCTTCTCCTCTTCCTGATCTTCTACTCCTACTGTTCCTTCCCCTTCTCCTCCTCCTCCTCCTCCTCCTCTTCCTTCGCCCCTACTCTTCCTACTACTCTTCATGATCTACTACTCCTACTGTTCCTTCCCCTTCTCCTCCTCCTCCTCCTCCTCTTCCTTCCCCCTACTCTTCCTTCTCCTCTTCCTGATCTTCTACTCCTACTGTTCCTTCCCCTTCTCCTCCTCCTCCTCCTCCTCTTCCTTCCCCCCTACTCTTCCTTCTCCTCTTCCTGATCTCCTACTCCTACTGTTCCTTCCCCTTCTCCTCCTCCTCCTCCTCCTCTTCCTTCCCCCTACTCTTCCTTCTCCTCTTCCTGATCTTCTACTCCTACTGTTCCTTCCCCTTCTCCTCCTCCTCCTCCTCCTCTTCCTTCCCCCCTACTCTTCCTTCTCCTCTTCCTGATCTCCTACTCCTACTGGTCCGGCCCCGGCTCCTCCTCCTCCTCCTCCTCCTCCTACTCTTCCTTCTTACTCCTACTGTTCCTTCCCCTTCTCCTCCTCCTCCTCCTCCTCTTCCTTCCCCCCTACTCTTCCTTCTCCTCTTCCTGATCTCCTACTCCTACTGTTCCTTCCCCTTCTCCTCCTCCTCCTCCTCCTCCTCCTCCTTCTCCTCCTCTTCCTGCTGCTATTCCTCTTCTCGCTCCTCCTCTTGCTCCTTCATCTCGCCCCTGCCTCCTCTTCTTGTAGCTCCCCTTCACCTCCGTCCTTTGTTTCATCATCTTCCTTTGATTTTTACTCTCTTTGTGTTTCCTCGTCTTCGCTGTTTCCATATTTCCATATCTCTGGTGACACTCCTCTTTTCTCTCTCTCTCTTTTTTATTTCCTTCGTCGTGTTATTCTCCGCCTTCTTCTGACCTCGATCTTCCATTATTAAAAGAAAGAGAGAGAGAGATAGAGAGAGAGATAGAGAGAGAGAGAGGGAGAGAGAGAGAGGGAGAGAGAGAGAGAGAGAGAGAGAGAGAGAGAGAGAGAGAGAGAGTAAAGGAGGAAGGGAGGGAGAGAGGGAAAAGAGAGAGCGAAATGAAAGACAAGAAAGAAGAAAAGCTTGTGAAGTATCCAATATTCGGAACAAAAGCACCTTTCGTGTCCAAGTCCCGCACTCCACTCCGGTTCCCATCAGAGACTGTAGATACCTGGTCCAGCAGTCCCCATATTTTCCTCCATTATCTCGTCAAAGAAAAGTTAGAAGGAAGGCCGTTCTCCCGATTTTAGGTCCTGGTCTCACTCGTGGTTCTCACTCGTGGTTCTCACTTGTGGTTCTCACTCGTGGTTCTCACTTGTGGTTCTCACTCGTGGTTCTCACTCGTGGTTCTCACTCGTGGTTCTCACTCGTGGTTCTCACTCGTGGTTCTCACTCGTGGTTCTCACTCGTGGTTCACTCGTGGTTCTCACTCGTGGTTCTCACTTGTGGTTCTCACTCGTGGTTCTCTCGTGGTTCTCACTCGTGGTTCTCACTTGTGGTTCTCACTCGTGGACTCACTCGTGGTTTTCACTCGTGGTTCTCATTGGGGGTTCTCACTTGTGGTTCTCACTCGTGGTTCTCACTCGTGGTTCTCACTTGTGGTTCTCACTCGTGGACTCACTCGTGGTTCTCACTCGTGGTTCTCATTCATGGTCCTCACTCGTGGTTTTCACTCGTGGTTCTCACTCGTGGTTCTCACTCGTGGTTCTCCCTCGTGGTTCTCAATCGTGGTTCTTACTCGTGGTGCTCACTCGTGGTTCTCACTCGTGGTTCTCACTCGTGGTTCTCACTCGTGGTTCTCACTCGTAGTCCTCACTCGTAGTTCTCACTCGTGGTTCTCACTCATGGTTGTCACTCATGGTTCTCACTCGTGTTGTGAACCGTGTGGAACCGCGGTGATACCGCATAGTCAAGGGACAACTACGCCGTTGTGTGTGAACATCTGTATTGACTAAAGCGGCCCATACACGATCAATTATATTGCGCAATTTCATTGTCAATACTCTGAATTGACAATTAAATTGACCGTGTATGGGCGATATATCGCCCATACACGGTGAATTTAATTGTCAATTCAGAGTATTGACAATGCAATTGCGCAATATAATTGATCGTGTATGGGCCGCTTAAGAGGGTGTTTACACGGTCTAATTGTTCGTCGAACGCGGTTCGACAGACACGTGTGAACGTATGAACGTATGAACGGGGTATTTGGAGTTTAACCAACGTGTTCGACAACCAAATACCCCGTTCACACGTTCACACATCACTTTAAACATGTGTCTGTCGAACCGCGTTCGACATCGTGAATGAACCTCCGCGGCTCAAACCGCTAGAGTGAACAGGGTCTTTTAATCTGTTCTTGAGAGGAATATATGTTGAAAAAATTGAGAGTATAAGGATGCGTCTTAAGCAGCAATATATAGATAATTAGATAATTACAAAGATGATTGAATAAATTAATTAATATGATCGATCAATCTATCAATGAATAGAGGAAAAGGGAGAGCTTCCCTTGTCTGATCATTGTTTCTCTTCTTAACAATAAATAAATATAAGCAAATTGATAAAAAAGACAAAAAAAAAGTGTATAGATTAATGAAGCAAATAAAGGAATGGAAAAATAAATAAATACATATAAATGAATGGCTAGGTAAATAACATCAAGTAAAAAGTAAATAAAGTAGTAGTAGGATGATATAGTAATGTAACAGGCACAAGAAGACTGGAGAAGCTACTTCGGTATAATATGTGATATAGATTACACAATAGTGTTAACATCATACAAAACCGGAAACTAACATTTCAAAGCTTTCATAAAGGTCCTGTTCACACTAGCATTTTGAACCGCGCGGAAACCGCGGTAGTACTGCATAGTCAAAGAAAAACATGCGCGGTTGTGTGTGAACGCCTCCACTGACTTATATTGTAACTAAAACCCCCGCAGGTGAAACCGCTAGCGTGAACAGGGCCTTAAACATTAATCTGAATACGAAAATGAGCCTTATATGCAGAACCACTCCCCCCCCACCCCTCCTTTGTATTGGATAAGTCTTCAAGGTCAAAGAGATTAGCTCCGCTTCGGAGAGCCATTAGGGTTATTATTCCTTCAAGAACGAGAGGATTTTGTCCCAAAGATAACCCGAAAATAAAATAATTGGACTCCATCTTGGAACCAGGGCCATTATGAGGATTGCCTCCATTGTAGACCGTCGTGGAGCGTTGTTTTCGTCCTCCCTTCACACAATGTGGGTCTCCGTGTAAATTCTCCTATTGATTAACTTATGTATGCACTATAGTGGCGCATTGGTTTCGGTCCTGTCACACACTATGTGACCCAGATTTGAATTCATTGATTAACTTGAGTGTGTACTCTGGTGGTGCCCTGGTTTCGATTTCGTCTCACAGTATGTGACCCAGGTTTGAATCCCTCGGATTACAATGATGGCTACTAAGCTTAGCTGTTTAAGGTCACAGTACTAAGTTACTCGTGTTGTAAGCTATTACCTCTTGCCTTTGATAAGAAAGATAGATAGTTTTCCTTACTTACCTTCGCATTCAGAAGATTGGCTAAACAAGGGCTTAGAAATCCATATACGTCCTACGTCTCTGGAAAGGCGAGGAGTTCGGGATGATCTAATAGAGTTATTCAAAATAGTTCAAAGGCAAGGTCATCATATTGAGACAGCAGGACAGGACTCGTAGTAATGGGTATTGGACAATTTAATTTAAGAAGTAAAAGGACAAGAACTGGTTTAGTGACAGAGTGATTAACGAATGGAATAAACTTCGTAACAATACAGTGAGTGCTGAAACAAATTTGTTTGTCATGTTCTTTAAGAGAAGATTAGATAACTTTATGGATAGGAATAAAAAGTGGTGAAGGACATGGTCACGAGGGCGAATATCCGTCAGCAGGTAATTAAGTTCCCTAAAATCTTTGGAGGTTATAAGCTTGGTTATTGCTATGGGACCGCTAAGACCCATATACTTAACAATTCCCTTAGGCCCATAATATCACAGATGAATTCACCGACTTACAGGTTAGCTAAAACACTTAATGGAATTTTAACCCCTTACATTCCTCCTGGGCATTCCCTAAAATCTA
>NC_134819.1:5581171-5583671 GCF_046742065.1 Oratosquilla oratoria
AGCAAGGCCACTTCATTAAGTCGGCGACCCCCTCTCTCCGTCCCCTTATGCAGAAAAGGAGAAGACGGGGAGAAATTCCTTCGTGCTGCGTCAATTTTTTCTCACACATACTACCTCACCCCCCATCCCCTCACCCACCCATTCCACCTCATGCATCACAACATCATCCATATACAACCATTCTCCATTCACTCTGTCTTCTGTCCTCTCCCCTCCTTCCTCAACAGGCAATCCCCTCTTCCCCAAAGCCCATTTCACGCCATCCATCCATCTCATCCTAGGTCGTCTCCTCATGTTCACTCCCTCCATATCTGACTTCCATACCTCTTTTACTAATCTTTCTTCATTCATTCTTTCCATGTGTCCAAACCATCCAAATACTCTTTCATCCACCCTATATCCCAACTCCCTTACCACCCCTGTTCTTCTCCTCACCTAATCATTTCTCACTCTATCCGCCCCAGTAACCCCTATCATACTTTTCAGACACCTCATCTCAAACACATTCAAACTCCTTCTCTCTTCCTATCTTATGTTCCATGTTTCTGCCACATACAGTGCTGTTGGCACAATCACTCCTTCGTACAATCTCCTCTTAGCATCCATTCCCAAATGTCTATTCCTCATTACACTTTTTAATCCACCAAGGCATTTACTCGCTTCTCTCAATCTACATTCTACCTCCACCTCCACTCCACCCTTTCCTGCCACATTCGCACCCAAGTATCTAAAACTATCCACTTCCTCCAGTCGCTCTCCCTTAATGCTCACTTCCAGTCTACTGCCACTTCCACCCCTTGTACATCTCATCATCTTACTCTTACCCTCATCTATCATCAACTTTCTTCTTTCATATACTCTCCCAAATTCTGTCAACAACTTCCTCAATCCCTCTCCTGATCCTGCTGCGAGCGTAGTGCCGTCTGCAAACAATAGCTGACCCACCATTTTTGCATTTACCTCTCGTACCACCCCATCCATGTATAAATTGAACAGCCAGGGCGACATAACACATCCTTGACGAAGTTCCACCTTTACCTCGAACCCCTCACTCTCTCCATTTCTAATCCTGACATATGCTCTAATACTCTCGTAAGAACTCTTGGCAGCTCCTAGAAGCTTTCCTCCTACCCCATATATCTGCAAAATCTCCCACAGTGCCTTCCAGTCTACCCTGTCATAAGCCTTTTCCAGATCCATAAAAGCCCCAAAAAACATCATTATCTTTTCCTATAGCTTTCTCACACACCTGTCTTACCCCAAAAATCTGATCTACACAACCCCTACCTGTCCTAAATCCATACTGCTCCTCGCTAATTACTCCCTCTGTTCCTCTCCTAATCTTCTCAATCAAGATCCTCCAATAAGCCTTCCCAAATACACTTAACAAGCTAATCCCTCTGAAACTACTACACTCACACTTGTCCCCTATTCCCTTGTAAAGTGGAACTATAGAGGCACTACTCCAGTCCTCCGGCACTCTATCCTCTCTCCAGCAAACATTAAATAACCTCACCAGCCGGTCCACCATCACTGTGCCTCCTTTTTTTTTCGACATCCTACATGGCATCCATCCAACTCAGCTGCCTTAACTGCTCTCATTATCTTAAAAACTGCCTTCTCTTCATCCTTCTTTATTTCTCCTCCGTTTTCCTCACTCATCATGGCCATTTTCTTAGTACTTCCCACTGCAACTATCTTTCCCCCTATCCTCCTTCACATTTAGCAACTCACTAAAATACTCTGCCCATCTTCCCCTTAATGCCTTCTCTTCCATTATCATCTCTTCATCTGCACCTTTTATCTTTTCTTCTCTACTTGATTCGCCTCCTCTTGCTCTCTTAATTTCTTTCCAAAACGTCTTATTATTACTTTCATTTTTTTTGTGATACTCTTACCCCACTTCACATCTATTCTCCTTTTTGCCTCCTTTACTTTGTGCTTTACTTCTCTTTTCTTTTCTTTATACCTCTCATATGACTCCCTCGTCGTATTTTGTAACCAATCTGTGAAAGCTTGCTTCTTCTATCCTACAACCTTCTTTGTTTCCTCATCCCACCATTCACTATCCTTCCTTCTATTTCCTCCCGTCATTCTTGTTCCACACAGCATCTTTGCACACTCCCTCCCACTCCTTTCTCAGCTTCTTCTTATACTCCTTCTCATTTTCATTTTCATTTAAAGAGTTCACTCAAAGCACCTCCCTACTTTTGTCCTTTTCCTCTTTCTCCATCTATCCTCCACTCTCAACTTACCTTCCACAAAATTTTTTTTTATCTGTTATTCCCCCACTCTCTCCCCTTAGGACATGTACATCCTTAACTCTTCATTTTATACTCTTATCTACCGCTACATAGTCCATTAATGCTCTATCTACCACCCTTCCATCCACTACCTTCTCCGAAACCCTGTATATGCTATCATCAACTCTCTTTCTAGACACATCTCCACCATCAACTCTCCACTACGATTCTTTCCTGGAACTCCACATTTCCCAACC
>NC_134819.1:5591171-5606171 GCF_046742065.1 Oratosquilla oratoria
TTGTGGTTTTGGTTTTGGTTCTGGCAGTGGTTGCGATCATTTGGTTGCCATTTGCTTGCTAACAGTTGTGGTTGTTTCTATGTAATTCTAGATATAGCTCTTCACTAGTCATTCTAATTCTTTGTAGTATATGTATGTACATAACTGTGTGCTTGTGTGTGCTCGCGCGCGCCTGCGCGTTTGCATCCGCGTACGCGCATGCGTGCGTACACAAGTAGAACCATCAATTTAAAGTTAAGGCCTAGTTTCATGATTAACACACCTAGCAAAATAACATATTTGGTTATATATATATATATATATATATATATATATATATATATATATATATATGTATACATGTATATATATGTATACATATATATACAAAATATATATACATATATATAATATATGTATATATATATATATATGTATATAATATATATATATATATATATATATATATATATTTGGGGTGAGTCATACCGAGGGAGTTTGTATTCTAATGTTGATGGAAGTTGGGGGAGTGTCGATGTTGTTGATGAAGTCAAGTAAGAACCACCTCGGTCTATAGACTCAGACTTCGTCGTTGATGCTCTTGTTGTTTACAAGTTTTGATCAAGTTTCCAAATTTCGGAACTCTGGAAGCCGCAAAGTCTGATGGAAGTCTGGGTCTTATCTATTTATATCTATTTATTTATTTTATTCATTTATTCATTTACTCTTTATTTATTTGTTTATTTATTTTTGGGGGGGAAGCTTTGATCCCTCCCAAGTAATCAATTAGGTCTAACCTTAGGAAAGAAAATCTAATGAGGCTAAGCCAAGAGGCATTGAGTGACAGTGGTTGAAGGAACATTTACCCTACGTGCCTGCTGTTGGAGCAGGTAACAATCATTACTGGGAATTGGAGAAGAACGCGTGAATCGAACCCTCAACTAATGGAATTCGAGACCAGCACTATTCCGATGACACAACCATAACAAAATGTGTCTTTGTATCCAAAAGGGTAAGCTTGATCGTTTATTTAACAAATCTACCTGTAATCCCCCTTAGTACCGTCAATTAAGTTTACAAATCCTCCTTTTGAAGGGCAGATAGGCTTCACCAGAGCTAGCAAAATATTTCATAATTACGACTCTTATGCTCGTTTCACTTGTATCGACTTTTTGCCGTGCAAAACCCACGACACGACGTTGTGCTCTCAAATAACCATGTCTGTCTATGGGGGCCTTCACACGTTACGACCACGTGTAAAAACGTCCATGACATCCATGGTCATTTGAGAGCACAACGTCGTGTCGTGGACAACGCACGGCGAAAAGTAGTTACGTATGAAAAGGGACTTGGTGACTACTTTTCATAGTGTCAAGAACCTGAGGACGTGGACGAGTGCACAGACTGCCACAAAGTGTCACTAACTGGGTGGCACTATTAAAGCGTCTAAGTGCCGTTGCAATAACAATTAGGTCGTTTGAGTTTAACGCTAAGCTCACGGCGGAGCAAACTACCAAATATAATTGAATATAAGAGTTATCTCGAATGGTAACGCGTTAAAAGGCACAAGACATTCCCCGAGAAAAAATAAATAAATGAATAAATAAAATAAATAAAATACACGTTAAAAAATAATAATATAAAAAATAAAATAAACAAACAAGAATAATAAACAAGAATAAATTATTAGTGCATAAATAAATATAAGTTATTTGATGACCAAAAAAAGTGGATTGTTTCATACATGAAGAGGGTTAACCCTTCCACGTTAAAAGGATAACCTCATAATTAGATTATACTGACTGAAAAAGTTGATCCAGCAAATGTAAGGGAGGTTACCTCTATGTACTGAATCAGATCGCTAGATGTGAAAATACATTTCCCGGCCATTAAAAGGTTGAAGAATACAATAAGCACAAGAAAAGGAGCATAAGACACAGGTGTGTAGTATTTTTACAGTATTTTTTCAATGCTGAATAAAAGAATTAACAGGTCACAGGAGTACACTAATTTTTATATTTTTTTACGGGAAAATCGTCCAACTTTAATAAAATCTTTAACATCAGCCAGAAGACATTTCTGGGCACGACTCGGTGATCCGACAGAAGACGATGAGTCCAGAGGTGAACCCACCGCCGGATATTTACCGCCAGTGCCGGCACCTGAATGAGCGCCGTCTCGGGAACTTAGAGCCAGTGGCACTCATCACACCAAGTTAGGGTGCCATTGGCTGCCTGTCTCAGGCACCTTATGTCAGATTACGCTCATCGTGGAGGTGATGAGGGAGTTTACTCCCTCCGTTTTGTGGAGGGAAGAACCACCAAGGCTTAGCCCGTTAGTGATAAGGCCGACGGGGCTTGAATTACGGGTTTCATTGTTCTCGGCGGCGCAGCTCTGGGTAGACCGCGCGCGTGATCTTAGTCTTCATAACTCTTGCTCGCTCCCTTCCTATCCACCCTCTCCCTCCTCCTCTCCCTCTCCCTCTCCCTCTCCCTCTCCCTCTCCCTCTCTCTCTCTCTCTCTCTCTCTCTCTCTCTCTCTCTCTCTCTCTCTCTCTCTCTCTCTCTCTCTCTCTCACACACACACACACACACACACACACACACACACACACACACACACACACACACACACACACACACACACACACACACACACACACACACACACACACACACATATATATATACACACAAACATACACACTCACAGACACATTCACACACGCACACACGCACGCACTCATCCCCACACACTAACTTACGTTCACACACACACACACACACACACACACACACACACACACACACACACACACACACACACACACACACGCACGCACGCACACGCACACGCACACACACACACACACACGCACACAGTCTCAGTTTTCCCCTTTGACAATGAAACATTTTCTACCGCCGTGACATTTCTCATGACAGTTGCACTGCAGGAGTTTTAGTGTGTGGAGTAGTGCACTGCAGCATTGTTGATTCAGCGTTGCATCAATGCCGCACGCAACTTCAGTGATCTCGTTAAGCAGAGGCCGCAAGGAAACGACTGTGTATGATTTATATTTTTATTTATTTGTATTTATTTACTTTACTCTATTTATTTCCCATTTAGTTTTATTTATTTTATTTTTCTTTATCATTTATTTATATATTCATTTATTTACCTAGTTTTGAAGGTTTAAAATTTATTCATATTATATATTTACTTAATTGTATTCATTTCTATTTTGTTTTTCATTAGTTTAGTTTATTGTATTAAATTTAGTTTCTATTTCTTATCTATATATGTATCTATTCACTTATTGTGTAAGATTTCTAAATTTATTTGTTTGTATTTGTTTACTTTATTCAATTTGTTATTTTCTGTTTTTGTTTTATTTTATTTCATTTATTCTTTATTTTGCATTCGTTAATTCATTTACTCGTTTATTTTTTCTGCCTTTGTCTCCGTGTGTACACGTGATGCCTACGTGACGTGACAGCCTGACCTCGTTCCTGAGTGACCTGGCAACCAAATATCCTCAAATTCTGCCATTGTGTTGAATATCCAATCAAAGTTACCTGTTTCACTGTGAACTTCATGTCCAAATTGCCCGCATGTAGTCTGAGGTCCCATATTCTTTTTCATTTATTCTATTTTGTTTTGCTTGCTGCACCAGGAAACGTTTGACTGTGGTTCAGTCTCTAACTCTCCAGGGTTCCCTATTTTGCTTGCACCAGGAAACGTTTGACTGTGGTTCAGTCTCTATGTCTCCAGGGTTCCCTATTTTGCTTGCACCAGGAGACGTTTGACTGTGGTTCAGTCTCTAACTCTCCATGGTTCCCTATTTTGCTTGCACCAGGAGACATTTGGCTGTGGTTCAGTCTATATGTCTCCAGGGTTCCCTATTTTGCTTGCACCAGGAGACGTTTGGCTGTGGTTCAGTCTCTATGTCTCCAGGGTTCCCTATTTTGCTTGCACCAGGAGACGTTTGGCTGTGGTTCAGTCTCTATGTCTCCAGGGTTCCCTATTTTGCTTGCACCAGGAGACGTTTGACTGTGGTGTCTCTATGTCTCCAGGGTTCCCTATTTTGCTTGCACCAGGAGACGTTTGACTGTGGTTCAGTCTCTATATCTCCAGGGTTCCCTATTTTGCTTACACCAGGAGACGTTTGGCTGTGGTGTCTCTGTCTCCAGGGTTCCCTATTTTGCTTGCACCAGGAGACGTTTGGCTGTGGTTCAGTATCTATGTCTCCAGCGTTCCCTATTTTGCTTGCACCAGGAGACGTTTGACTGTGGTGTCTCTATGTCTCCAGGGTTCCCTATTTTGCTTGCACCAGGAGACGTTTGACTGTGGTTCAGTCTCTATGTCTCCAGGGTTCCCTATTTTGCTTGCACCAGGAGACGTTTGACTGTGGTTCAGTCTCTATGTCTCCAGGGTTCCCTATTTTGCTTGCACCAGGAGACGTTTGACTGTGGTTCAGTCTCTATGTCTCCAGGGTTCCCTATATTGGTTGAAGACCTTGTACCCAGCGGTAGCCGATCGTTGATTAAGTAAACAAGTAAAGATTGCTTTTGGTTTTTGTCTCGTCATACTTAAACAAGGATTTGTTTGACTGTAACTATACACAGAAATCTGCTAGAGAAACTGATGACAACATTAGCGTATATAATAATTTTGGCAAAAGATTTTGATAATAGATATCAAACCTTGTGTGATTACTGTGGATTATGTACAAATACTATACAAAATATACATAACAATTGCTGAAAAGGAATATTATTTACATAATATATTCATAAAGATGTATATGATGCTACTAAAAAAGGGTGACTTTAACAAATACTACCTCGCAAGGCTGTCGATTGCTACAATACATACGGTGTACAGTCGGTCATAAAAGATAACACAACAGGTTTCAGAATGTATCGATTATGTAGCGTCGATTGTACTCTGTAAACCGGATGAAGATTTCTGAAAACCAAATGGAGATCTGTAAAGTATGTAAAGATAGATTAGCTGGAAAAAAAACACCGTCTACATGAGCAGTAACAGCTGTGAGATAGCTATCAAATGTTGGCTAAATTATGTTTCTATCAATACAAACCCTTAGGATCGTGAATTCTACCTTGTGATCGATATGATGAGGAACGATATCCGAAACATTCTGGTTCGCGTTGCCTCAATTGTGTGGCTTAACCGAGGTCGGGTTTCTGTCGAACTTTGACGGCAAAAGTTGCTTTCCTCCCTCGGCTGGCGGCGTAACCGAAAACTCCGGACTCTGACTGATTATCCGGAATGACTATCCGGATGAGCTCAACAGATGATCCGGATTTTCCACAAAAATTACTCAACTCTGATCACAGAAAGAGAATCACTTTAAGGTCTCGTCTATGCGATCAATTGGGACGTATGGTGGTTGAGTTTTTTTTTTTTTTTTTTTTTAGATCAGTATCGATGCATAGGGATGGGCAACGATGTTGAAGAGTAACTACAGCATAGGCTGTTTACATTGTAGTTTGTAACAGACTATCATATCTTTGTATTTTGCATTTCATTGAGGTCATGAGACTCATGACTGCCCTTTTTTACGCTCGGACCGGGGTAGATGTGTGTGTGTGTGTGTGTGTGTGTGTGTGTGTGTGTGTGTGTGTGTGTGTGTGTGTGTGTGTGTGTGTGTGTGTGTGTGTGTGCGTGCGTGCGTGAGTGTGTGTGTGTGTGTGTGTGTGTGTGTGTGTGTGTGTGTGTGTGTGTGTGTGTGTGTGTGTGTGTGTGTGTGTGTGTGTGTGTGTGCGTGCGTGTGTGTGTGTGTGTGTGTGTGTGTGTGTGTGTATGTGTGTGTGTGTGTGTGTGTGTGTGTGTGTGTGTGTGTGTGTGTGTGTGTGTGTGTGTGTGTGCGTGTGTGCGTGTGTCCGTCACGACAAGACCCAATTTTTATTCAAATGTATAATATACAAAATTTGGTACAATGACTAGTTAAATCACATTGACCCTTTTAGTATGTAATTCTTTACGGATGAACTACTCCAGGAGAGAAATATAGCAACTACACACACAAGTCGGTGGTGGCCGGCTGAACTCTTGTGCTGCGGGAAAAGATAATTAAAATTAAAAAGAGATGTGTGGAGTGTTTAGGTTCAAATGTAGTGAAGTATGGAAGCGTGGCTGTGGTTAATGCTAGTAGTAATCAACTCTTCAGCTCCGCCCAGCAAGTGTAGTCTTTTTTTTTTTTTTTCTTCTTTTTACCCGGTCATTTTATTCTTCTTTCTTCTCTTTTTAGTGGTGATAAATATCCAGTCATAAAGAATTGTGCGCGACCCTGGTCCGTAGGGAATATAAAGATTACCATGGCAATGATGGTGGTTATGATGGGGGATGATAATGATAGTGGCGATGGTAAAAGTAGAATGTGGGTGGAGGAAAGTGAATGATACTGTAGACAGTTTAATCCATAGTCGAGTTTTCACAATGTTATTGTGAAATGTGTCCAAAGCTTTAACAAAGGTGATGCAAGCAAGGTCATCATATTAAGACAGTAGGGCAGGACTCGTAGTAAGGGATTTAAATTGAACAAATTTAGATTTAAGAAGGAAATAGGCAAGAACTAGTTGACGAACAGAATGGTTGACGAATGGAAAAGACTTAGTAACCACGTAGCGAAAGGTGAATCAATTCGTTATTTTAAGAGAATATTAGATAACATTTTGTGGATAGGGATGACATGTGGTAAGGGGCATGGGACTGCCTAGTGTAGGCCTTATGGTCTTTTGAGGTCTCCTTCACTCTTACGTTCATATGTTCTTACATACATACATATACCTAGGCTTTTTCCCCTTACAAAAGAGGTAGCCAAAAAAAAAGGTATAAAATCATTCCCACCCATTCCATCCCTGAATACACTCCACACCCCTCCACCCTTTCTCTCATCTTAGCACCTCCTGGATGACGGGTCATCCCTGCACCTTGTCCACTGCCCTGGGTCAGAAGCAGTGTCGCAAGACACAGCACATCCACAGCAAGGCCACTTCATTAAACCTTATGTTCTTATGTTGGAGTAAATACGGGACATCTTTGGTTGATGCTTCAGTTACTGGTTGTACACTGACCCTCACCCACCGTACCTAGTATCTTGAATATATACTGACTATTACCATAGTAAATATGCATACTGATTTTATCATGGTCAGCAAATATGCGAACTATCTTTATCATGATCAATAAATATACTGATTTGTGGTCAGTGAATACATACACTGACTTTATCATGGTCAGTAGATATACATATTGACATTGTCATGGTTAGCAAATATACATATTGATTTTGTTAGGGTTAGTGAATATACATATTGTCTTTCTCACGGTCAGTAGATATACATACGGACATAGTCAGTTAATATACATGTTGGCTATCAGGGCCAGTATATAAATATTGTCTTTCTCATGATCAATGAATGTATATGCGGTCATGGTCAGTAAATATACAAACTGACTTTATCATGGTCAGTAAATATGCATATTACCTTTCTCATGGTCAGTGAATATATATATAAGGTCATGGTCAGTAAATATACATACTGACTTTATCATGGTCAGTATCATCCATATTCAAATGAAGGTGGGTCCGCCCCTCTATTGCCCAAACTTTTAATTGGATCAAATTTATATTCATTTAGGGGTCAGGAGAGGAGTTATGATAGATTTTTTTTTTTTTTTTTTTTTTTTTACCGACAGAAAAAACTAGAATAAAAAAAATCATCATCGTTTTGGTTTTTCATACCCATTAACACATTCTTTTGTTAATCGGGATCAATTCATTTTTAAATCTTTTCAACATAGTAAAGAACTTTATATATTTTGCTCTTATTGATGTCAGACGAGCTGGATACTTGCCAGGGAAAATGAGGGATGATTAGGCTTGACAGAGAACTAGAGAATTAAGAAGCTACAGTGAGTAACATTGATAAAACATAGGTTATCCATCATCTAAATAAAATCGCATGACGACAACTAGAACAGGCGACAGAAAGTCGTACAAATAAAAGTCGATATCCTCTCAGAGGCATAAAATCGTTTGACGTCAGCCAGAATAAAATCAGCAAAATGAGTCTTCATCCCTTAGGAGTTCAATAATATGGCTTTAAATAACTTACTGTGCTAACATCCTCAAAACAGAAATAAAATCGTCTGACGACAGCCATAATATATACAAAATTTGCAACTGTGCCGAAGATTACTCTGATAAGATTACTATAGTGAAGTCACTGCGATGACGTCAGTGTTATGACGTCACTACGATGTCTTCAATGTAAGCACGGTGACCGGTTATTCATCTGTTTCTTCTATTTTTGTTAAGTCACATATTTGTTCATTATTTATGTATATATATATATATGATATATATATATATATTTATATATATGATATATATATACATATATATATATATATTTATATATATGATATATATATACATATATATATGATATTATATATATATTTATATATATGATATATATATACATATATATATATGATATATCCTATCTATCTAACTATCCAGCCTAGTAACCCTACCATACTTCTCAGGCGTTTCATCTCAAAAATATTCAAACTACTCTCTTCCTCTCTTATGATCCATGTTTCTGCCCCATACAGTGTTGTCGGTACAATCACTCTTTCATACAATCTCCTCTTAGCATCCATTCACAAATATTTATTTATCATTACACTTTTAATGATAACCAAGGCTTTTATTTGTTTCTCTCAATCTACATTTTATCTCCTCCTCCACTCTTACCTTTCCCGCTACATTCGCACCCAAGTATCTACGGTAAAGCTATTCAGCTCCTCCAGCCTCTCTCCCTCAATATTCACTTCCAATTTGGTGCCACATTCTCCCTTTGTACACCTCATCACCTTACTTTTACCCACATTTATCTTCAACTTCCTTCTTTCGCACACCTTCCCAAACACTGTCACTAACTTTCTAAACCCCTACCCTGATCCTCCATAAGTGCAGTGTCGTCAGCAAACAACACCTGGCTTATGTCTCATTTTTCTCAATTTTCTTTGACCATCTCTAATTCCTGGATCATTGTCCTTGCGTTTACTTGTCGCACCACCCCATCCATGTATAAATTGAACAGCCAAGGCGACATAACACATCCCTGGCTAAGTCCCACCTTTACCTCAAATCACTCACTCTCTCCATTTCTAATTCTTACACAAGCTCTACTACTTTCGTAAAAATGCTTGGCTACTCTTAACAGCTTTCTTTCTTGTAATACCTAACACACTGCCTTACAATCTACCCTATCATAATCCTTTTCTAGTCCATAAAGGCTAAAAAAACATCCTTATTATTTCCAAAAGCTTTTTCAGATATCTGCCTTACCTCAAATATCTGATCCGCGCAACCCGTACCTGTCCTAAACCCACACTGTTCCTCCCCAGTTACTCCCTCTGTTCCTCTCCTATTCCTCTCAATCAAGAGCCTTCACAACTCCACTCAAGAAACTGATCCCTCTGAACCTACTACACTCACTTATCCCCCCTTTTCATTGTAAAACGGAACTATACAGGCACTGTACCCTCTTTAAAACAAATATTAAGCAACCTCACCAACCAGTTCACCATCACTGTACCTCCCCTTTTTAGGTCACTCCGCATGACAACCATCCAACCCAGGTTCCTTGCCTGCTCTCTTCATTTTAATAA
Organism: Oratosquilla oratoria; assembly: GCF_046742065.1. NCBI lineage: Eukaryota > Metazoa > Arthropoda > Malacostraca > Stomatopoda > Squillidae > Oratosquilla > Oratosquilla oratoria. Next base: position 5,600,862 of record NC_134819.1, read on the forward strand.
CTGGTTTCACATAATCTTTCTTTATTTCTCCACCATTTTCTTGGCACATCCCACTACAAATACCTTTCCCTCCCTATCCTCCTTCACATTTAGCAGCTCTCTAAAACACTCTGCCCATCTTCCTTCTACTGCCGTCTCTTTCACTTCCATCTCTCCATCTGCACTTTTTACATTTTCTCCTCTAGTTGATTCATCTCCTCTTCCTCTCTTAATTTCCTTCCAAACATCTTTTTATCACTTTCAAATGTTTTGTCTTACTCTTACCTCATTTCACATCTGCTCTCCTCTGCCTCCTCTATCTTGTGCTTTACTTCTCTTTTCTTTGTACCTCTCATACAATTCTCTCGTTCTATTTTGTAACCAATCTGTGAATGCTTGCTTCTCTTCTAGAACCTTCTTTGTTTCACCATACCACCACTCACTGCCCTTCCTTCTATTTCCTCCCGTCCTCCTTGTTCCACACATCAACTTTGCACACCTTATGACTCCCTCCTTGAACCATCCCCATTCCTCCTGCACTCCTAGTTCTTCTCTACCCTTCACTCCCCCCACTCCTCTCTCAGCTTCTTCTTGTACTCTTCCTTTTTTTTATCAAAGCAGTTTGCTCTAAGCATCTCCCTATCTTCTGTTTTTTTTCCAATTTCTCCATCTATCTTCCCCTTTAAACTTACCCTCCACCAAAAAATTATCTGATATTCCCACACTCTCTCCCCTTAGAGCATGTACATCCAAAACTCTTCCTACTCTTCTCTTGGTTACCAGTATATAGTCCATTAAAACCCTATCGACCACCCTTGTATCCACCATCCTCTTCCATGTGTACTTATGCTTGACTTTCTTCCTAAACACTGTATTTGCTATCACCAACTCTCTTTCTAGGCACATCTCCACTATCAACTACCCACTACGGTTTTTTTCCTGGCACTTCACAGTTCCCAACCATTCCGTCTATAGTTCATTTCCTACCCAAGCATTAAGATCTCCAAATACCACTACATTGACATATCTCTCTAAATGCTCTATATACTCATTTAAACATATCCAAAAACCTTCCCTTTCCATTACACTCTTCTCACTACCAGGCCCACATGTACATACAAAAACCAACATCTCCCTTCCCAGTTTCACCTTCATCCACATTAACCTTGAAGAAACCTCCTTCCACTCCACCACACATTTCCTATCTCTTCACTTACTAGTATAGCGACCCTTTCTCTCCTTCGTCCTCTCTTCACTCCTGACACTCTCCCAAATACACTTCCAAACACAAACTCGCCCCTCCCTTTCAACTTAGTTTCACTGGGAGTTGGGGGATGGGATTGATGAAAGAGTATTGGGATGGTTTGGATACATGAAAGAATGAATGAAGAAAGATGAATAAAAAAGGTGTGGAAGTCAGAGGTGGAAGGAGTGAACATGATGGGACGACCAAAGATGAGATGGGTGGATGGGGTAAAAGGGGTATTTGGAAAGAGGGGAATGTCTGTTGAGGAAGGAAGGGAAAGGACAAAAGATAGGGATGAGTGGAGAATTGCTGTGTATGGATGATGATGTGATGAATGGAAGGGAGTGAGTAGGGGGTGGGGGGTGAGGGAATATGTGTAAATTATATTTTGGCGCAGATCGAAAGGACCTCTCCCCGTCTTCTCTTTTTCTGCATGAGGAGACGGAGAAGGAAGAGTGTCGCTGATTAAATGAAGCGGCCTTGCTGTGGATGTGCTGTGTCTTGCTACATTTCTTCTGACTCAGGGCAGTGAGCGAAATGCAGGAATGACCCGTCATCCAGGAGGAGCCAAGATAAGAGGGAGTGGAGGTGAATGGGAATGGAGTATGTGGGGATGGAATGGGTGGGAGTGGATTTTATGCCTATGTTTTATGGCTACCTTCCTTATAAGGGGGAAGAAGCCGTTAATATATATATATATGTATCTAATATATATATATATATATATATATATATATATATATATATGTATCTATATACCTACTTATCTATCTGTATCTACTTCAGTATTATAAAGTAAATGGTTTCATCTCTGAGAAAGTCCGAACGAGGGGAAACGAACACAAAATATATAAAAAAAAAAGACGAAAAGATGGGATTAAATTTCACAAAGAGAAGTTTGTATGTTGGATTTTTTTTTTCAAGGCACGAATATAATAAACAGAAAATGCTATGTGTTGTGTTGTTCGATTAGTGGTTCTAGCGGGGTGGGGGAGGGGGAGTAAGGGGCTCAAAAGCAATTGTCTCTAAGGTGAATTTTGCTCATTATAATCCCTAAAAAAATATATACATATATATTTATTTATGTATATATATATATATTTATTTATGTATATATATATATATACACACACACACATATATATATATACATATATATTTATTTATGTATATATATATATATATATATATATAAAGATGTCTCGGAAGTGACGCCTTGAGTGATATATACTTTTTTCTTCTTCAGCTTAATCTCTGCGAGGGAGAACTAAGCGGCACCTGGCACAAGCCAGACTTTGAGTTAGATTAGAAATTGGAGTTGGGTTGAGTTGGTTAAGAAGAATTCAAATAAGATTAAACATTTTTCCTCGTTCGACGCTACGGGTACGTCATTTGAGCCGAAGGCGGGATACAGGGAGACCGGCTGCGAGAAAGAAGAGAATAAAGAGGAGAATAGGGGAAGATGGAAAATGAGAGAAGATGGAGGAGGAGATCTCGAAGAGGAACAGAAATTGTGGCAGGAAAAGGAGGAGGACAAAGAGGTTTGAGTGTAATGATGAAAGATTGTTGGACGTTTCGGCCGCGAACGTTTCGGCCCGGACATTTCGACCCAGGATGTTTTGGCGACAGACGTTTCGGCCTATGGTATCTATTGAAAACGTACATTTACAATATAGGGAATTTCATACGTAGAGGTGAAACCACTCCTCATTTTTAAAAAATAACGACATTGTTCGATTTGCAGAAGAAATAATAAAGAACGCTCGTATCTTGGTATAAGATGAGTAAAATAGGGAGTGTCATTATTTTAAGAACATATTCGTTAGCGACAACATGGAGATCATTATTAAGAGAGCAGCCCAGAAACTTTTGGATGACTCTATGTACACGAAGAAGACCGTGGCGTCGTGTTAAGCGTGATCCACCCGTAAGATGTCAGGCCCTAATGAAAACCACCAAAAACTTCGAAGATCCAGACATTGTGAAAGAACACTCGTATGCATTGGACGAAACGAACGTGAAGATAGCTTTAGCAAGGCATGATATGAAAAGAAAAACAGCTACAACATTAGACAAGCCAAACCAGATCTTCACATTTCAGAACACCGAACTTTTCGATGAAGTGAAGACTTGAATGCCATGTGCCGAGATTGATAAAAGAGTCCTACGAAGAAGTAAATTGATTATTTATGAACGACACATGAAACGCTCTGTTGAAATACCCGAAAAGGCTATTTATTAACATGTATTTGTGAATAAAGATTGTAAGTAATCATTATAAATTTCAGTGTGTTTTCTTCCTAATAGTTTGATTATTTATATAATATGCGCCATACTTTAACAATAAATGGGCGGCTGAAAATACCAAGTAAATCTATTATTTATGAACATCACATGAAATGCCCCGTCGAAATATCCAAAAAGACTAAGTAAAGTTGATTATTTATTAACCACACCTAAGTTGCCGAAACGTCTTATTTGTTCCTAAACAATGGCCGAAACGTCGTAGGCCGAAGCGTCGTAGGCCAAAACGTCCTATTCCGAAACGTCCAGGCCGAAACGCCCGTTACCGAAACGTCCAATCACCGATGAAAGTAAGAGGAAGAGGAAGGTAGGGAAAGAGAAGGAGGAGTAGTAAGAGGAGGGATAGAGTGAGTTTAGGAGGAGGTGGTGGTTAGGGTTAGGAGGAGAAAGGCAAAGATGAGAGTAGAAGGAAAGGGAGGAAGAAGAGGAGGAGGAGAAGGAGTAGGAGGATGGGATAGGAGGAGTGTTAGGAGGAAGATGAGTAGTTGGAAAGGGCTATTAGAAGAAAGAGGAGGAGGAGGAGGATCAAGAGAAGCAGGAAAACTGAAAAAGAGGATAGAGTAACAACAAGAGTGGGAAAAAAGAGGTTAAAGGATAGTGGGTTCAAAAGGGATATTAGAATGATACGAAATTAAAATGAGGGAATGGATACAGAGAAAATGAGAGTAATTGAACGAGAAGAAGAGATGAAGCAAAGTATCTTTAGGAATCCGTAAGTGCATAAAAACATCTGAAAATGGTTATATCAAATTGAAGTAAACAATAGACGTACAGTGTAGGTTAAAAAGAAAGAATAGTTACATACATGCATGCATACACACACATGCATACATACATACATACGTTCATACATACATACAAACATACACACACACATGCATACATACATACTAAGGTGAGGAAAATATGGAAAAGATTAAGAAATGGAAAGAAAACAGAGAAATTAAGAAGTTACCTTTAAAGAAATAGTCCAACAACAGATGCAGGAAAACGCAAAAGATACAATCATTCAAGTAGTTAAAGACAAGGCAAATTGGGTTAGAGATGCAGTTGATAGAATAAAAATGTATTGTGGTATATGGACTAAGGGGAAATCAAGGTCTGGCGAGGTATATGAGAGAAAAATAAGAAAAATAAACAGCAATAGCAATCTTAAAAGGAATAAGAAATGTTGATCGGGAGATAGAGAATAATACAGACGGTGTGTGTAGGATGGGACATTATTCTAAGGTAAGAAATTGACCTCTAAAGATAAAACTAAAATCATAAACGGTAGTATAAAACCTGTTAGAAAAAGCAAGTAAGTGGGCATGCAGTGAGCATTACAAAAAGGTATGGATAAAAAGAAATGAGTGTTCAGAAATTAGAAAAAGAGAAGACACTAAAAGTTGAAGGTAGGGAAAAACGCGAAGAGAACGGAGACCGATAGCAAGGAATTCTATTAGAGGGTAATCGACATGAGACTGAGAAAATAGTACATCAGAATGGACGAAGAAAATAGAATAAGATGGAGAAGGAAAAGAATTAAAAGTGGCTTATACTAACATTGACGGATTAATTTCAGGACTGAAAGAACCAAATGATTACCTGTTAGAATAAAATAAGCATAATGGGAATTGTGTAGACGAAATTAAGGGGTTCAATACTACCCATTATTGTTGGACAAGGGTTATACAGTTACTGGATTGAAAACAGAAACGAGAAACAAGGAGGAGAAAACATGTTCTTGGCCAAGAAAAACTTGAATGTGACAAAGATTACGAAGGGTAAAAGAAATGTAG
>NC_134819.1:5616171-5621171 GCF_046742065.1 Oratosquilla oratoria
TGATTAATATTTTTGTTTTGTTTTTCATTTGTGTGTTGTTTGTGTTTTTTGGTATGTTCTACCGGTGTTTGAATTTAACGGTTGATGGGAAGACCTGTCCCAGTGCACCAGGTATCCCCTATTTATGTACATTTCCTATGGCTACCACTGTATTACCCTGAAGACGAACCCCGGACAAGGTTCGAAACGTCGGAATAAATTGACGAACGTCGAGTCCAGCGTATACTTTCTTCCATAAAATGGTTCCTGGACTCCAGCTATTTTCGAATACATATATATATGCATATATACGTATATATATACATATATATATACATATATATGTATATATACATATATATATGTATATACATATATACATATATATATATATATATATATAAAAGTGTGTGTGTGCGTGCGTGTATATGTACAGTACATATATGTATATATATATGTATATATATACATATGTGTGTGTATACGTATATATAATTGGCTTCTTCCTCAGGGCTTTTCGCATCTGTAGTGTTTGTAGTGAAGAATTTTTGGAAGATGAACTAGATCACATCACAAAAATTTTCAACAAACTAAGATATCCCAAACGTCTCCTATTTCAATTAAAAAATAAATCTAAGGAAGTAAATAAGAATAGTAAATATATCAATAATTACAAAAAAGAAAGACGATATATCACAGTCCCAAATTCCAACATTAATTCAACTCTAGACAATGTCCTTTTAAAAGCAGGTATTGAAATAGCTAGAACATCAGGTAGCAAAGTGGGACATTTGGTTACGCGTAATTATAATAACCATACGAATGAAAATAGTATTGTATACAAAATACCTTGTAAAAATTGTCCATTCTCATATTTTGGGGAAACAGGTCGTGAATTAGAAAACAGGTTATATGAACACAAAAATAATACAAGAACCCACAGGCTTTCTAATTCTATAGTAAGACAGATAGATACACATGACCACCTTCCGGACTGGTGCAATACAATTGTAATAAATAAAGGTTCAACGAAGAAATTAAGAAAAACAATAGAAGCAGCCTATATTAATGCTAGTAATAATATCAACCATAGAGATGGTTTTATATGCTTGGCAAGAGCTACAAGTTTATTGGTAGTTGATGAAAACAAACGGATAAATGTTTCGAGCACGACGACTTTTCCTAGGCACCCTGTGATATGACATGCCTGTGTATAAAATGTCCATGTTGTACTTTATTGTTAAGCTTTGTGACCAAGACCCTAACAGTCAAAACGTTAAGGCAGTAAAATTCTTCCATTATTCCTCGTATACTTCCTCCGCCTTCAGTTACATTTGTCATAGTTTAAATCAATATATATATATATATATATATATATATATGTGTGTGTGTGTGTGTGTGTGTGTGTGTGTGTGTGTGTGTGTGTGTGTGTGTGTGTGTGTGTGTGTGTGTGTGTGTGTGTGTGTGTGTGTGTGTGTGTGTGTGTGTGTGTGTATGTATGTATTTTTTGTAAATATATATTTGTTTGATACATGTATGGAAACTAAGTGACAGGAATAAACATATAAAGGGAAATTGGGAGAAAAAGTAAAGGATGTTGATATATGACTGAACGACTGCGAGAAGGATTTTCAACTCGAGAAGAAAAGTCTGAAGTGACACGCGACACGACATGACACGACACCCATCGCCTCGGCAGATGTGGCGCTAAGTACCGCCTTCATTCTTCTCCCACTCTTCCTCCTCTTCTTCCTCCTCCTCTACTTTGCCTTTCTCTTTCTCCTCCCCTTCGTCTTCCTTTTTCTCTTTTTCTTCTTCTTTTTTTCTCCTCCTCATCTTCCTCCCCCCCTCTCTCCTCCTCCCCCTCTCATTCCTCCCACTCTCCATTTCTTCCTCCTTTTCCTCCTCCTTTTCTTTTTCTTTTTCCTCCTCATCGTTCTCCCTTCCTCTTCTACTCCCACTCCCTCTCCTCCCCCTCCCTTCCTCTTCCCTTCTTCTGCTCTTCATGTTCTCTTTCTTTTCATCAACTTTCCTCCCCCCCTTTCCCTCCTATCTCCTCCTCTTCCCTCCTCTTTCCTCCTTACCCTTCCACTCATCTTTCTTCTCCTCAATCTTCATATAACCCCTCCCCTACCCTCCCCTCCACAGCCCTCCCCTTCCCACCCCTCCCCACTCCCTCCCCTCCCCTCCCCTCCCCTCCCCTCCCCTTCCCATGGCTCCTGATGACATTCCCGGCCACTGCCCGTGAGGACATGTGCTCCCATTATCCCTATTACCATTCCCATTCCCATTCCCATGTGTCTGTGAAGGGGGACGGGGGGGGGAGGCGCAGTCGAGACCAATCATGGCCAACGCTCTTTCTTTTGTATCACAATTCGTTATTCTCTTCTTCTTGGCTTCCTCTTTTGTTCTCGCTTTTCCCTTTTTTTTTTCTTTCTCACTCTCTTTTTTCTTCTTCTCCCTCTTCCTCCTCTCCCTCCTTTCCCTCTCTCCCTCCTCCCCATTCTCCCTCTTCCTTTAATCCCTCTTCCCTCTCTCCTCTCCCTCCTTACCCTATTTTCCCCTCTCCCTCTTCCCCTTCTCCTTCTTCCCCTAATCCCTCTTCCCTCTCTCCTCTCCCTCCTCACCCTATTTTCCCTCTCCTTTTTCCCCTTCTCCCTCTTCATTTCTCCCTATTCACTCTTTCCTTTTTCCCTCTTCCCCCTCTTCCTCTTTCCCCTATTCATCTTCCCCCTTTCCCTCTTCCCTTTCTCCCTCTTCCCCCTTTCCCTCTTTCCCCTCTCCCTCTTCCCTTCCCGCTCTACCCTTCCCTTTCTTCACCCTCACCCTTTTCCCATTCTCCCTCTCTCCCCTCTCTTTCTTCAACATCTCTCTTCCTTCTCATCTTTCTCTCCTCTTCCCTGTTTTCCCCCTTTCCTCCTCCACCCCCTCCTCTCCCTTTCTCCCTTCCTGTCTCCTTTCCCCTCCACCTACCATACCTCTTCCCTGTCCTCCTCCCTATTCCCCTCCGTCTCTCCCTTCTCCCTTTTCTCCTCTTTCTCCATTTCTCCCTTTCTTTCCCCCTTTCTCCCTTCCTCTCTCTCCTCCTGCCTCTCCTTACCCCTCTCCCTTTTTCCCTTCCTGTCTACCTTTACTGCCCATCTACCTCTTCTCTTCCCTGTCCTCTCTCTCCTCCTCCCTCTCCCCTTCTCTCCTTTCTCCTCTATTTCCCTTTCTCCCTTCCTGTTTCCCTTTCTCTCCTCCTCCCTCTCTTCTTCTTTGTCCTCTTCCCTCTCCTCCTCCCTCTCCCTGTCCTCTCTCTCCTCCTCCCTCTCCCTGTCCTCTCTCTCCTCCTCCCTCTCCCCTTCTCTCCTTTCTCCTCTATTTCCCTTTCTCCCTTCCTGTTTCTCTTTCTCTCCTCCTCTCTCTCTTCTTCCTTGTCCTCTTCCCTCTCCTCCTCCCTCTCCTCCCCATCCACTACCACGAGCACCATTGTTCAACCATGAACTTCCTCCAGCCAAGGCTCATTGATTGGTCTTCTGTTCATTAAGCACAGCCCACTCGCATATTAGCCATTTAGCCACTGTACCAAAGTCAATAGTGGTTTTAACTCTCTTTTGTGTTTCAATGAGTCCTTTTTTCATTTGCGGATCAGTCACAATTAAGCTGTTTTGGGTTTTTTGTTTTTGTTTTTTCGCATGATGAAAAAATATCCTCAGTTTTATGATTTGTACGTTGGTTTATGTTTGAGCGGGTTTGGGATCTTTGTTGGACGAAGGGAAGGCCGGTGGCTTCTCACGATAAAGGGGGGAAAAAGATGTAAAGAATCTGGTGGGTTTGGTCCTTTGGTGCAGGTTTGCATACGTAAGCGTATGTTTACATATGCGCGCGTTGAATCTAACTTGGGCGCGAAAGCAGGCAGGCAGTAAGGCCATGCGCGCACGCATGCAAAGGCACACACGCCCATACACACACACACACACAAATACACGCGCATACACATGCACAAATACACGCCCATACGCGCGCGCGCACACACACATACACACACACACACACACACACACACACACACACACACACACACACACACACACACACACACACACACACACACACACACACACACACACACACACACACACACACACACACACACACACACACACACACACACACACACACACGTGTATTTGTGCGTGTGTGTAATGACAGTTCTGAAAATAAAGAACCAAACAGATGTCAGTATAGGGAAATATTTTTGGACATAAAAGTGCACACAAAGGCACACACAAACAAACAGATACAGGCAAGCGCAGGCTAATAGAGAGACAAGCTGTCAAGGACACTCAGGCTGACAGCGAGGCTCTCAGACAGGTTCTCAGACAGGCTCTCAGACAGTCTCACAGACAGGCTCTTAAGCTGACAGACATGTAGACACGCAGACATGGATAAACAAGAAGAGAAGGAAAAAGACACAGACACTCGGACAAAAAGGCAGGCAGATAAAGGTTCAGTCATATAGTGCACAGGCAGGCAGACAAATGCAAACCAGTCAGGCTAAGAAATGTATTCCTCTGACCTCAGGAACAAGGCATCTCACGGCGAAATTTTCGAGTAAATATTTTGCAAATCAGATTCTTTTCCGCGACCGAAATAGTTCCTGCAGCAGTGCGCCTTCGAGAAGAATGTCTTCATTATCATCAGAGTCTCTTACTAGACTTATTTCTATTTGTCTTTTTTAATGTAGGCACGTAACAGTATTCATAAGGGGAGATACATATAAAGTTTATGTATACCATAACTTATAGAGGGTTTCTATCTTCAAGAAGCGATGTACGGTATAGTGTGGAGATTGAATTGTATTCTGGACCATACTAACTTTAAGAAAATTGTATAATGTATTATGGTATATACAATAATTTGGTCAACAAACTAAACTGATATATATTATATATATGTATACATATATGTATATATATATATATATATATATACAGTATATTTATGTATATATACATATATATATATATATATATACA
>NC_134819.1:5628671-5638671 GCF_046742065.1 Oratosquilla oratoria
AAGTCCTCCAGGCCGATAATAATGGCCTGAAACAGTGCAACACAGACGGTGATGGAGCCCAGACAAAAATTATGCTTATGACCCTTGTCCCGTTTATCCTATTATATGTTGCGTGACTAATACAAAATACTGAGATGACTGTTCTTTACCTCGACTATTGGATTGCTCTCCCCTTTCATGAGAGTTACCATTTACTATCCAGATTATACAGTTACAGGTTACATGACTATAACAAAACACTGCAATGGTTATTTTTTATCCTTGATTATAGTATTTTTTCACCTTTCCTTGGAGGTTGGAGGGGTTAGCTTTTACCACCCTCACGATTATGAAGTAAATACTGGGGTTGGAATCAAGAGAAATAACCCAATATAACCAAATCACCACACCAGGAATGGCAAAAGCTGTGAAACCTTTTCCTTCTTCTTGAAGCTCTGTGAATATTTGGTGCTCTATTGGCTGGGGTGTGCCGCCGGGGGTGTGGGTGGGGTGTGTGGAGTTCGCATCGTGAACTGTCGGATCAAGAAAACTCTGTGTGTTGCAATGTTCGGGAACGTGGAAAACATTTCTCTTTTCAGTCTAATAATCGGTATTCAGTGTGAGAGGATTGTAAGTAATTGGTCGTTGTAAGCTAACGAGAGTTAATGATAGAGCTATTATTTCATTACAGTGGCGAGGAGAGAGAGGGATAGAAAGGGCCAGGATGAGAAAGTGGTAGAGAGAGATTGTTTTTGTGTGAAATTCACTGTGGTGTTGGATCAAGTGTTGTACTCTTAATCCCCAGTTATCAACCCTGTGTGTGTGTGTGCGTGCGTGTGTGTATGTGTGTGTGTGTGTGTGTGTGTGTGTGTGTGTGTGTGTGTGTGTGTGTGTGTGTGTGTGTGTGTGTGTGTGTGTGTGTGTGTGTGTGTGTGTGTGTGTGTGTGTGTGTGTGTGTGTGTGTGTGTGTGTGTGTGTGCGTGCGTGTGTGTGTGTGTGTGTGTGTGTGTGTGTGTGTGTGTGTGTGTGTGTGTGTGTGTGTGTGTGTGTGTGTGTGTGTGTGTGTGTGTGTGCAAGTGTGTGTGTGTGTGTGTGTGTGCAAGTGTGTGTGTGTGTGTGTGTGTGTGTGTGTGTGTGTGTGTGTGTGTGTGTGTGTGTGTGTGTGTGTGTGTGTGTGTGTGTGTGTGTGTGTGTGTCTCCGTGTGTGTGTGTCCCCGTGTGTGTGCATGTCTGTGCAAGTGTGTGTGTGTGTGTGTGTGTGTGTGTGTGTGTGTGTGTGTGTGTGTGTGTGTGTGTGTGTGTGTGTGTGTGTGTGTGTATGTGTGTGTGTATGTGTGTATGTATGTGTGTGTGTGTGCGCATGCGTGTGTGCGTGAGAATCGGGCGTTGAAAACAACAAACTAGAAAGCCAGGCGCCATTGTAAAGATAAATAAATAAATAAGTAAATATATAAATAAATGAATAAATAAATGAAATAAATAAATAAAAATCTAATGAAAAAAGAAAGAGAAAAAAAATCCCTCACATGAAATCCCAAAAGACTTGTGAAACCGAGAAGTCCTCAGAAGATTCCAAAATGACAGAAGACTTTCTCTCAAGCAAACTCTTAAGACCTCCAGTACGGAGATTATTGTAACATATTTTTTAACATAGGAAGGTATTTCAGACTTTTTTATCCCATTGAAGGAGAGGTTTAAGGCTTGTTCATTCATCTGATAGGGAGACTTGAGACTTACCGGGTATATTCAGCTGAAAAGTAGAGACTTGAGTCTTTTGTTCAACTGAAAAGTAGAAACTTCAGACGTTTGTTCAGCTGAAAAGGAGAGAATTGAAACTTGTTCATTTGAGACACTTAAGATTTTTGTTCAGCTGAAAAGAAGAGACTTGAGTTTTATTTATCTGATAGAGAGGCTTGAGACATTTGTTCAGCTGAAGAAAATGACTTGAAACTTTTGATCAGCTGAAAAGGGGAGACTTGAGACTTATTCACTTGATAGAGAGACTTGAGAATTTTGTTCAGCTGACGGAGAGACTTGGGACTTTGATTCATCTGATAGAGAGATTTGAAATTTTTGTTCAGCTGAAAAGGAGAGACTTTAGATTTTTATTTATCTGATAGAGACTTGAGATCTTTGTTCAGTAGAAAAGATGTCGAACCGACTAGGGTCTCGAGAGCCCAAGGTCTGCTTCTTAGCTGAAGAGAATTTTTTTGAGCCGTCACAAAAATTAAATAGACATGTATCCTTACTATTATATATATCACATGCCTGACACGTGATCCACATGCATACAAGAAGGTGCCCAAAAGTTACTGCCCTTGGCAATCCCTACCCAATCTCGCTGACCTCATACTTCCTAATCATAAACATCTGACTCAGACAATGCAACACATCACAATAGCGCCATCGGAAGTTACCGACACAAGTATATAGCGTCATCAGACAGATCATTAACATTTTTCTTATACCTACCAAGCTACATTATTGTAACTTCAATACATACATCATGTCAAGGCACATCCACGAATGATAGCCATACATTGCAATGCAACTAACACATAGTGTTCTATAAATCCCAAACAGATTACCTAACTGACAACCTACACCATATATACAAAGTAACAATGATTCACAATATAAACGGTGACTGCGTTGCCATAGAGACAGGAAACTAGAGGAGACATTCTCTCATAGAGGGGAAACAGGGGAAAGAGAAGGAGGAGACACTCTCCGTAGGGTATTATATCCTTAGCTGTAAATATTATCTCGCCAAATAAACCAAGAAATCCCGAAGAGGGTATATCATTCCCTGTACAACGCCAGTGAGCAATCTACGGCTACTTACTGCTTGCAGCGGTGGTGGTAGTCCACTACCCCTCGACGCCGTCTGAAGAAAGACCACTCGCACCGCCAGAGTAGCCAACCTACGGCTATATATTGGTGTGCATCAGTGGTGGAAGCCCGCTACCCCTCGACCCCGCCGGTACTCAACTAAAACCGCCTGTGTTGTCCTCACCGCCGAAGATAAGCTGCTCGCCCACGACTAGCTACGCCTACCAAGTCTGCCGTCTGCCAGCTCGCCTGCCCACCTGCTCGACCACCATCGCTGGCTGCCATTTCTCCTACCAGGTCTGTTGTCTACTAGATCACCTGGCCACCAGCTAGACTGCTGCCGTTGCCAGACCAGGTCTGCCGACTGCCAGAACATCTGCTGACTGCTACAGGTGTAACCTGCAGTTGTAGAGAGTCGGTGGTGAAATCGATAAGGCATTCGATCTCAACCAGCCGGTGGCAGTTTGCTACCAATACGAAGAAAATTTCTATTCCCTCACGACATCTGATTCAGCATCACTAGAGGAGACACTCTCCTATAGAGGGGAAACAGGAGAGAGAGGAGACACTCTCTGTAGGGGCTATATCCCAAGTTGTCCCTGCTAACCACTTGTGTAGCCAACAAAAGGCTACAAATATATAAATTAGTATGTGCATAATTAAATGAATAAATATATATACCAGTGATAAATAATAACATGAATATAAAACAACGAATTATAACAAATAATGAGTGAATGGGTAAATATGAAAATTATTAAATGAAATGATAGATATATGATTCATTAAATGAATGAATAAATTAATGAATAGATGAATAGATAGATATATAGATGATTATTTTTCATCCTAAAGGGATAGATAGCACAGGGAAATACACTCTCTTCAATCAGGGAGGAACTACGAAGATGAATGATGACGGGAATTGGAGTAAAAGGCAAAGTGTCATCTTGGACTGAAGGGTTGTTCTAGGTTGGCTATAGAACGCTAGTTCATCAACGGACATGAACAAACTAACTAGCCAGAATAATGTAACATAAAATCAATTTAATTAAAATAGGGTATAATATAAAATGTGAAACAAGATAAAATAAAACTGAAATAGAATTACATAGACCAACTAAAATAGAATAAAATGAAAAGTAGAATAAGGAGCCGACCATTACAAAAGTGTTTTACGGTATGGGTAACTCGACAAAAACCCCAAACGTAAACAATATTCTATTGTTAATTCGCATGGAAAATATGATGAATATAATACATTTCGATATAGGCTTTTCCAGTAACCTGTTCTTATTCATTGGTTCGTGATAAGTGACAACTTTAATGGATAGTGTATAGCTAAAATGTAAATAAAATTGTCTATCGAGATCCAGAACATACACACACACACACACACACACACACACACACACACACACACACACACACACACACACACACACACACACACACACACACACACACACACACACACACACACACACACACACACACACACACACATACACACACATACACACACACACACATACACACACACACACACACACACACACACACACACACACACACACACACACACACACACACACACACACACACACACACACATTTATATATATATATATGTATATATATATATATATATATATATATATATATATATATATATATATTGAAGAAATGGATTAGATGAGAGTGTGGAAGGACTAAAAACAAGCGAAGATGGGCTGGAACCCTTTATTGCTTATACGTTTCGACCAACTCGGTCTTCTTCAGTAAGCTGTCTACAAACAGCTCGAACCTTACAATTATACACTCGAAGACGGGGACACGGACAGGTCATCCCGCTGGCTGTCTGGGGATTCCCATTCCCGTACCAAGCATGTTTCCCAATTGCATCTATTATCAATTTGCTTGCCGCCTTCGATAAACATACGAAACCTTCCCTGTCATTGTTATTTTCATAAGAGTTAGTATAGGCAGCTTCAACCGTTTTTCTCATCTCCCTTTTTAATCTCGTATGTAGGACCTCGGCCCCATCCCAATGGGGCAAATGTCCAGATTTGTCAGAGTTCTGAACGGGTGAATTACACGTCCTATGTGACCTCAAGTCCTTTTAACCTCGGCTAGGCGTTTCTAAACGCCTCGACCTGACTCACCGTAATACAAAGAAGTGCACCTGCTGCAATGAATACGATAAATGGTACAGAGGACGTTTTGGGGAAACATATACCTGGTACAGGAATGGGAATCCCCAGACAGCCAGCGGGATGACCCGTCCGTGTCTCCGTCTTCGAGTGTATAATTGTAAGGTTGGAGCTGTTTGTAGACAGCTTACTGAAGAAGACTAAGTCGGTCGAAACGTATAAGCAATAAAGAAGTTCCAGCTCATCCTCGCTTGTTTTTACACCATATAGATTTATATATATATATATATATATATATATATATATACATATATATGTATATATATATATATATATATATATATATATATATATATATATATAAGTATATATATGGAAATATGGTCCACCGCAAGGAATCTAACCTTTGCCCTAGCGACTGCTTATTATGAAGCAAAGACGATAGATTTGAGCCATCCAGGCCGTACCATTTGAGAAATTTGCTAGTGAACAGCGACACCAATCAGGAAACAGTAGCGTTCCGAGTTCGGGGACTTTTAACCATCAGTGGCTGAGTGGGTTAAGGTGACTGACAATAGAGCCTCTTGGCATCAGAGCAGTAGGTTCGAATTTTCTGCGCGACGGTCATAAGAAGTACCTGTTTGATGTCGTTTTTCATTGGCAAATTTCTCATATAGTTACATTGGCGATAAGCGTGAAAGTGATTCATTCCAATCCTTACCCCCTGCAACAAGTGTGGTTGGCTCTCTGGTGAAACAGGAAATTTGGGTCGCAGCTAGCGATCTTTCCTAACCTCGGGAACCAGTAGCGTTCCGAGTTCGGAGAGTTTTAACCATCAGTGGCTGAGTGGGTTAAGGCGACTGATAATGGAGCCTCTTGGCATTAGAGCAGTATGTTCGAATCCTCTCCACGACGGTCATGAAAATTATCTAATATATATATATATATATATATATATATATATATATATATATATGTATGTATATATATATGTGTGTGTGTGTGTGTGTGTCTGTGTGCGTATGTGTGTGTGTGTGTGTGTGTGTGTGCTTATGTATGTATATAACTTATTGATTTTTTTATATATCTATTTATTTGTATATTTATTTCATTGTGTGACATTACAGCGAGAGTGTACAAAACCTGCACAGAGGCAAGTGAGGGCTGGGAAGAACTGTGCTCTTCGTTCTTCCCAATTTGTTTTATTGTTTGGGTGATTGAACGTTTATTTCTTCATTTATACACTTGTTTTATTTACTTGATTTTTTATCTATCTACTCGTTTAATTCATTTAATATATATATTTTTTATTCATTCACAAATGTATATATTTATTTGTTTAGTTGTAACTTATTTATATGTCTATTCATCTATTGACCTATCTGTTCATTTTATTTATGTATTGATTAGTTTATCTGATTTGATTTTGTTATTTGTTTATATACATAATTACCTATTGAGCAAAGTATATATTATCCTGCATCCGACCGCGTCATAGACCAAAAAGTTTCTTGTCGGAATGCGTCGTCATAATAACCAATTTCAAACCTTCCGCTTGCAAATGGAGCAAGACCATTAAAATAAGCAATTCCCCTTCCCCATTCCCCTTTCCCCCTTCCCCTTCTCCTTTTCACTTTTCCTTTGTCCTTCCCCTTCTCTTTCCCCCCTTTTCCTTCTCCTTTCCCCCATACCCCTTCCTCCTTTCCCCCCTTTCTCCTTTACCCCCTTTTTCCCCTTCCCCCTCCCCGTTACCCCTTTCCCCCTTTCCCCATTCCTTTTCCCTTTCCCCCTTCCTCATCCCCTATCCCTCATCCCTCTTTCCCCCTTGCCCCCTTACCCTTTCCCCTTTGCCCCCTTGCCCACCCCACCCAGAATAGAATGTTGGCAAAATTACAATCATGACGATAAAACTAAGATATAACGATTCCTGTATCGTAGCACGTTTTCGGTAAAAAATTAAAAATATATGTATATAATAATAAAAATAAAATCTTTTCATTTGCATGGAGGATAAATAGCTAACCAACCCCCAATGAATCCTACAAATGGAGCAGCTGTGTAGTTAGGAGACCCATTGGGCCATGCGCGGGCTGATGCTAATGTAGCGAGACTTGAGGGGTGGCAAGAGTTTTTTTTTTTTTTTTTTTTTTTTTTTTTTTTTTTTATGCGTATTGACATTGCGCCTTCGTCTGTGTCATATCAGTGTGATTCATCATCCCTGCGAATACTATCATAATTACCTTTTGTCATGATAGTTATAGTGGTGTTGGTGGTGAGGGTGCTGGTGGTGAATGTGGTGAGGATGGTGGTGGTGATGAGGTTGGTGATGGTAATGATTATGGTTATGATGATAATGGCAATATAATTATACGTGATATGTGGTATGTTTTGATAAACATACAGAATCATCACTACCATCACCACAAAAGTTTACCACAAACACCATCACCACCAGCACCATCACCACCACCACAGTCACCACCAACAAAATCACCACCATAGTCACCACCAGAGTCACCACCACCACAATCACTACCAACATCACAACTATCACCAATATTACCATAGTCATCACCACCACAAACTCCATCACCACCACAATCAACATCACCACAAGAACCACCACAGTCACCACCAGAGTCACCACCACCACAATCACTACCAACATCACAACCATCACCAATATTACCATAGTCATCACCACCACAAACTCCATCATCACGACAATCACCACCACTACTATCACAAGAATCACTTCCAGAGTCACCACCACAACAATCACTACCAACATCACAACCATCACCAACATTACCATAGTCATCACCACAACAAACTCCATCATCCCGACAATCACCACCACTACTATCACAAGAATCACCTCCACTACCACAGTGGATTTCCTCCCCCTGGCAGATGTCGGAAGTAATGGTGCCCACTTGAAGTCTCACATGCCCGATACTGCATTGCGTTGTTCCGACCCGTAAATATCGTGATATTGTGTTGTGAAGATTTCGCCTGTTTATGCTTTGCTTTTTGCGTGACATGTGTTGTCCAATTTACAAAACTGATCTATATTGTTCTCTCATTAGTGAGGGCACTTTTCTGCGATTCGGAAAAAGTATTTGTGTGCGTTTGTTTGTCTGTTTATGCATGTGTGTGTATGTATGTGGGTGGGTGGGTGTTTGTGTGTGTGTGCGCGTGCGTGTGTGTGTGTGTGTGTGTGTGTGTGTGTGTGTGTGCGTGCGTGCGTGTGTGTGACTGTGTGTGTGTGTGTGTGTGTGTGTGTGTGTGTGTGTGTGTGTGTGTGTGTGTGTGTGTGTGTGTGTGTGTGTGTGTGTGTGTGTGACTGTGTGTGTGTGTGTGTGTGTGTGTGTGTGTGTGTGTGCGCGTGTGTGTGCATGTTTATGTATATGTATATACTCATATGTGCATGTGTATGTACATATGCATCTATATATCTTTATATACATGTATATATGCAAGTATATATGTTTATATATGAGATATTGATCCACTGTCGGAGAATGAGATATGATGGACAGAAAATATGTATATATCGACCACTATCTGTGGTCCTCTTGAGCAGAATGATACATAGTGTGGAGTGTGAGTATATGTATTGCTAAGAGGGGTACATTTGGGGACAGGGAAAAGGGGGAGACTCAGGTTATATGTCCTTGATGAGGTCGGGGTGAAGGTTGACTGATGGTGAGGTCAAATCCGGCTGCTTTTGAGGTGGATTTGTTTGCAATCATCCAAGTTATGCAGTCTGCTGACCACTGATCTTTGAAGTAATTAAATTTTTTGATATGTTTAATCAGGGAGGATTCAATGATTTTTTTTTCTAAAACTGAAGTGGGATTTGTAGACAATGGCGGCATTATTCCAGTCCATGCGATGATCTTCTTTGCTAGTAAGTAGGAACACTGCGGAATTGTCTTGACCATATTTGATGGAGTTTTTATGTTCCTTAATTCTTGTTGTCAACTCTCTTCCTGTTTGGCCCCAGTACACTTCTTCGCAGTCTTTACAAAGTAGTTTGTAAACCCCGGGGCTGGTATTCACATTCGTTCTACGGTGTACATTCACTACTTTCCTAAAATTACTGTTGGGATAATTGAATATCATATTGATTGGTAGTGATTTGGAACAGGTGTTGACTGACTCATTGTATGGTAATATGATGTTAGTACTCCAAATGTACCTGTTATCGGGGTTAGGTGTCTTATGAAAGTTACTTTTAGTCTTGCTCAGAGCTTTGGACAAAAAACACCCCGGATATCCTAACTTTGAGAGTTGTAAACTCACTAGTTCTAATTCTTTCTCCACAGTGTCTTCCTGTCTACCCTGTCATAAGCATTTTCTAAATCCATAAGAGCCCCCCCCCAAAAAAAAAATCATTATCTTTTCCTAAAGCTTTCTCACATATCTGTCTTACCACAAATATCTGATCTATGGAACCCCTGCCTGTCCAAAACCCACACTGTTCCTCACCAACTACTCCCTCTGTTCCTCTCCTAATCCTCTCAATCAAAACCGAACCATAAGTCTTCCCAACTATAATTAACAAAATGATCCCTCTGAAACAACTACACTCACTCTTGTCCCTTTTGTCCTATGGTACTCTACCCTCTATTAAAGAAACATTAAATAACCTCACGGGCCAATCCACCATCACTGTACCTCCTTTTTTTTTTTTTTAATTTTGCATGACATCCATCAAACTCATGTGCCTTACCTGCTCTCATCATTTTAATAACTACTTTCACTTCATCTTTCCTTATTCCTCCTCTATTTTCCTCACTCATCGCCGCCATTTTCTTAGCACTTCTCACTGCAACTGTCTTTCCTTCCCTATCCTCCTTAACATTAGCAACTCCTTAAAATACTCTGCTCATCCTCCTCTTACTACAGTCTTGAGTATGTTGACAATGCTAAGACAATTGGATAACAAAGTAGCTTTTAAATATGACCACACCATTCAAAAAACTTTAATTAAGAACAGCCCGCCTAAAAACAACGGTGTTGTATATAAA
>NC_134819.1:5656171-5678671 GCF_046742065.1 Oratosquilla oratoria
CTCCACTTCTACATCTACTATATCCTTCACCACCTCCCACATTTCTCTCAGCTTATCCTTGTACTTTTTCTCCTTGTCCTTATAATTTCCTTAAAAGTAATCAACATAATCAGCTTAATCAACAAAACTATCATCATTATCACCACGAACACGCTATCACTATTATCACTACCGCCATCATAACCATTGTCACTATCATCATCCCATCACTATCCTCACTACTATCCCCATGATCATCACAAACTTCATCACCATCACTACCCCCACGATCATCACATTCATTACCATTATAATTACCATCTCCATAATTATTTCCATCACCATTCCCATCACAATCCTCATCCCCATCACCATCACCACTACCACCACTACCATCCCCATCCCCATCATCATTCCCATCACAATCCCCATCCCTACCACCATCACCACCATCACCACCATCACTGCTATCACCATTACCATCAACACCACCACCATCGCCACTATCACCACCACTACTACCATCATCACCATCACCACCACCATAAAGACGACTGAAATACAGACTTGGACAAATGCATATATTAAGCCAGATATCATAATCTAATTTTCACCCAATAAGTGTACGTCATCTAATACCTAACATGATGGATGTAATACGTTCCAGTTGCCACAACAAATCATTAGGGTGGCGTGTCAGGCTTGGAGCTCGCCTCGTGATCACAAAGGCTCCCAAACAACTCACGGACACTTAGGCAGGCTATCCCTGCATGTAGGGCTAGGGTGTTCCTAACCCCAATACTAGAAACTCAAAGTCCTGAATATTTGAAAAAATATAAATTTTGTTTTTGAGAGACAGTATAATCAATAGTTTATAGTAATGATAAATTCATTTACTCCGAGTAATTTATTAGGATATGTAACCCACCAATCGAGCAGAATTTGCTCAAGAGCATATACAACATAACGGATTGGATGTTGGCCGCCACAATTATTTGCGAAATGTCAAAATATATATACCAGCCTTAATATATATATATATATATATATATATGTATGTATGTATATACATATATATATCTATATATATATATATATATATATATATATATATACAAACATATATATATATATATATATATATATATATATATATATATGTATATATATGTGTGTGTGTGTGTGTGTGTGTGTGTGTGTGTGTGTGTGTGTGTGTGTGTGTGTGTGTGTGTGTGTGTGTGTGTGTGTGTGTGTGTGTGGGTGTGTATAATATATATATATATATATGTAACATACACTCACACACACACACACACACACACACACACACACACACACACACACACACACACACACACACACACACACACACACACACACACACACACAAACAAACAAACAATTCAGACTCTGAGTTCTTTCTCAACTGAAGCGAATTGACTGACGTTGGCCTTGGGGTTTTACCAAACCGGATTAACCCACGGTAGTGAAGTCCAGAGGTTGTTTCGTTCTCAAGTTCTTCACTCAGAGATCCCGTTGAAGTGAATGTAGTCGCCTGGCGTTAACCAGAATAAAATATCTGAAGTGGAATAAAATTGGAGAGGGAGGGGTAGGGGAGGCCCAAACACGGAAGTTTGACTTGTGGTACTATTTGTTTGACTTGGTGTTGCGGTGTTTATTGTGTGCGGGTTTGTGTTTAATGCCCGAAGGGGTGGGTCGCACCCTTGCTCATCTGGCTTGCTTGGTTTACTGTCTGGCCTACTCGCCTGCCTGGCCTGCCTGTTCGCCTGCCTGGCCTGCCTGGCCTGCCTGGCCTGCCTGGCCTGCCTGGCCAACCGACCTTTGTTACCTTCTTTAACGGCCTACCTGCTCAGCCTATCTGCTCGGCCTGCCTGTCTGCCTATCTGCCTATCTCTCCTTTAACGGCCGACCTGCCCAGCCTGTCTACCTGTCTGCCTGTCTCTCCTTTAACGGCCGACCTGTTTATCCTGCCTGCCTGTTTAACTGCTCGACCTGCCCGCTCGGCCTTCCTGCCTACCTGCCTGCCTGCGCTCTTGTCTACTGTGCCTCGTGTCTGCATAGTTTACTCGGTCCTTCTAACCAGGTCGGACGGTCTTCCCGGGATGTCTCCCCATCTGCATATCTAACTGTCTGTCCAACTGCCTATCCAGCTCTCTACAAACGCACCCACCCACCCACCTACCTACTAACTCAACCGCCGTCACTCCCTCACTCCCTCATCAATCAAGAATATTCACTAGACCATAACACGATCCAGATTATTTTTCGTTTTTCCTATTCTTATTTGATTATTTTTTCTATTTGATCATTTCTATGCATTGGGCACTGATTCGTAAAGTTGTTCCCATTCTTATTGGAATTATGCCACGGAGGAAGATGAAATATTCAGGCAGCCTGAGGCAGAGACGGAAAAATGCGGTGTGATCTAATAGAGACATTCAAATGGGTAAAGGGCTTTAACAATGGCTATGGAGGCAAGGTCATCATATTAAAACAGCAAGGCAGGACTCGTAGTAATGGGTTTTAAATGGACAATTTTAGATTTAAGAAGAAAATAGGAGAGAACTGGTTTTATCAACAGAGTGGTTAACAAATGGCATAGGATTCATAGTATTCACAGTATTCACAGTATTCATAGTATTCATAGTATTCATGTAGTGAGCGCTAAAGCAATTGGTTGTTTTATCAGAAGGTTAGATAACTTAGTGGATGGGGATGGCAGGTGTTTAGGGCCATGGAACTACCTAATGTAGGCCTTATGGTCTTATGCACGTCAAGACCTGAAACGAGGCTTTCTCGTGACAGCCACAAATTCAAACATTCAATCGATTGTCATAATTTCACCCGTGAATAAATAAATGCATAAATGTGAACGTAAATAGTTGCAGTATTGTTTATCATTTGAATGCCAAAACGATGAAAAGTGACATATGTTACTGACATAAGCTTGTAAACGATTGTGACTTTGTGTCTGACTCAATTTGTCACAATTGTGACATATTTTGTCGTAAATTAATACAGAAATAACGTAAATGGAAACATTGTGGTATTGTTATTTATCCATGGTGAAATTATTAGAAATAGAAAATAAGATAGTAAATTAAAATAACAAAAGTTATTCGGGTTGTCAAACCACCAAAGTGACTCACTTAATCACTTTTAGTTCCATCCAAGTTATGAACCTAAATGTCTTTTGTCGATCTCTGTCTCTTGCCTTCCCCGTGAGTCAGTTCTTCAAAGGGAAGCTACACTCAGAATTTTTGTTACCTCTGAGACCCTATTCACACTAGCGGTTTCAGTCACCGTAGTTTAAACCGCGGCGGTAGAATTACAATACAAATCAAAGGAGGCGTCCACACACAACCGCGCAGTTTGTCCTTGACTATACGGTACCGCCGCTGTTTCCGCGCGGTTCAGACCACCAGCGTGAATAGGACCTTATCCTATGTCGTAATTTTCCCTGATTGAATAAAATCACCTGACGGCTGCCAGAAAAGACACCTAAGCCATAAAAACCAACAAAGAGATTAATCGGGACCTCTTGGTATCGGAATGCGTCGTAATAAAATCGTCTGGCGGCCAACAAAACAAACAGAGAGACAAGACTCATGACAAATAACACGTTCGTCGTTCTCCGCACCAAGGGACACGTAAGAGATCCTTCGTGTTTGTCTTTTGGTTTTTCTTCGTGAATTTTCTATTTTTGGTATTGTGCGACTCCGACAAACACTCGAGGCTTCTTCAACCTCTTTTTCTTTCTCCTCTTACACTTCTTCTACCTCCTCCCCCTTTTTATCTTCTGCCTCCAACTCCTCCTACTCCTCCTGCTCCTGCTCCTCCTCTTCCTCCTCCTCTTGCTCCTCCTCTTCCTTCCCGTTCTCCTTCTCTTCCTCCTCTATTGCAGAGTCCAAGTTGGGCAATTGCTGTTTCAGTGTGAGTTTTCGTTTTACGCGAAGAGCCAATCCTCTCGTGTTTCTTCTTTGTTTGTTTTCTTCTTTTTCACTCTCTCCGCAATTTTCTCTTCCTACCTCTGTCACTTCCCGTCTGTCTTTTGTTATATAGATACAAGCATATACATATACATAGATGTGTAAATAGTATATACATGTGCAGATAACATATATACACATGGAGAGATGTTACACAGATTTCTATATGAATACACATGTGTGTGTAGACTATGTACGTATATTTAACTATCATATGTCACATAGATATATGTAGGAGTTTACATGTACACAGAGATGTATAGACAACACATTTACACATGTTCAGATTCGACACGCAGATATATGAACATATATGACTATATACATGAATGTATACACACACACACACACACACACACACACACACACACACACACACACACACACACACACACACACACACACACACACACACACACACACACACACACACACACAAACACACAAACACACACACACATATATACTGTATATATATATGTATGTATATACATATATACATATATATAT
Source organism: Oratosquilla oratoria (assembly GCF_046742065.1). Taxonomy (NCBI): domain Eukaryota; kingdom Metazoa; phylum Arthropoda; class Malacostraca; order Stomatopoda; family Squillidae; genus Oratosquilla; species Oratosquilla oratoria. The sequence continues at coordinate 5,660,671 of NC_134819.1, forward strand.
ATATATGTATATATGTATACACACACACACACACACACACACACACACACACACACACACACACACACACACACACACACACACACACACACACACACACACACACATATATATCTATATATATATATATATATATACATATATATATACATATATATATTTATATATATACATATATATATATATATATATATATATATATATATATATGTATGTATGTATGTATGTATGTATATTACGCTTTTGTATGTATATCACTTTGGCTCCCCTACAAAGTGGTTGATGCTTGAAAGGCCCTTTCCCCCCTGCTCTATGAATATTCGTATATTCTGTATACAATTCCCATTTTACCTGAAAACAATCCGCTTGAAAGTACTTTTCTCTTGAGGATTTTTCAACTCAAAAGTCGGTCTTTCATCTGCATATAACAAAGAATAGCCAAGGGCCAGGAGGAGATACATAAAACAAAAAGTGTCTCATAGCATATATATATATATATATATATATATATATATATATATATATATATATATATATACACATATATATATATGTATGATATATATATGTATATATATATATATATATATATATATATATATATATATATATATATATAAGATGAAATACGAGAGAGGTTTAGCCAATGACCTGACCTGTCGCGTACAAGTCTTCGCGTTCTTCTCGTCGTAGGTTACATTTCCGCAGTGCTTGGCCATTCTTTGCTATGACTGTTCCCTGCTTTGGTAGCCTAAGCACATAGGACAAAGATGACGGCTTTGGGAGAAGCTGCGCGACTCCTGAAGTGTGTTTCTTGCCACACCTTAAGAGAGGAAGCGTTAAGATCTTTTCTACTAGGTGAAGAAGTTGAGATCAAATGGAGGATGAGATGGTTGAAGACGGCGAGTTCCAGAGCCTCCTAGTGGGAAGAGAATAAGGAAAAAACATTCTCCCTTTGCAACACAAAAACTCTGTGTAAAACAATTCTATGTGAATACCAGACCAGATATCTTTGTTCAAGTTAGAGGTGGGAGGGGGGCGTGGGAAAGGAGGGGTTAAGGAGAAAATGGGGAGGGGGGGAGGGGGAGGGGGAGGGGAAGGGGAAGGACGGGGAGGAAAAGGGAAGAAGGGGGATGCGGGAGACGAAGGATACTATTTGTTGAGCGAATGAAACCACACTGTTCATTCAAATATGTATTGCTTCCATGTGGCAGCACTTTTTTCTTTTCATCACACAGAATTATGATTCTCTTGAGGTTTTAACTTTTCCTTCACGAAATTTTGGTTTATCACTTACGTCCATTGTCCTTAGTGAGTGGAAGATGGGCCTAAGGACCAAACCCACGCTTTTGCTGAGACTTGAAGGCACGTAGACAGGTGAAGTGGATATTGTCGTGACCTACCACGCGTGAATGCCCAAGATCACGCCACTTTCATGCAATGAAAAGCTTTCACTAATACTACATGCCGTTACTGTCCACCTTATGTAAAGGGTTTGTGAGCGTGTATTGGTAACGTCAGTATTAACCACGGAATGGATTATATGAGGTATTGAGTCTCATACTTAGGTGTAGCAGGTGTCGATCACAAGTCCAGCACGTAATCCTGGCAACACACACACACACACACACACACACACACACACACACACACACACACACACACACACACACACACACACACACACACACACACACACACACACACACGGCCCGGTGGCGGATTGGTAAGGCACTGGCCTCACAAGCCGGAGAACCGGGGTTCGATTCCCCGGCCGGGCGGAGACAAGTTGGGTTTGTCTCCTTTCACGTGTAGCCCCTGTTCACCTACCAGCGAGTAGGTACGGGACGTTAGTCAAGGAGTTGTGACCTTGCATTCCCGGTGTGTGGAGTGTGAGTGGTCTCAGACCTACCCAGAGATCTGCTAATAATGAGCTCTGAGCTCACTGCCGTAGGGTGGTGTCTGGCTGTCTCTAAAATACACACACACACACACACACACACACACACACACACACACTCACACACACGTTCACGTAAATTAATTACTACTCAAACATAGACAGACAAAGTTAGTTCACTCAGTGTGACGTGATTTGGCCTTTTTCGAAGAGAATACATTAATGAGGACGGATTCACGTATTACTATGGTTAGAGTACTATTGCAGTAAATTATACCAGCAACATGGTTACTAATTGACCCCAACACCAGATATATCAAATCCCTTTTTTGTCTCCGTCTCTTGTCTGCTGCAAATTTGAAACAAATCCTTTCATCTTATGGTTTGTAGATTCTTGCGCCTCATAAATTGTGATGATAGATGAGTGCACCGTGGTAGTAATCTGCTAAATGGGGTTCCAGTGTTGTACACACCCCCTTCCTCTACTCCTTCCCCTTCCCTGTCCCTTACTCTCCCCCCCTTACCCCCCCCCCTTCTCCCTCTCCCTCTCCCCCTCCCCACCCGGACCTGACATCACAATGATGAATATTTCTCATCGTAATTTTGGCAAACGTTAGCTATATTCTCTATGGTATATTATAGATTGCTCGCAATCACTGTTGAAATGGGAGGAGTGTTTGTGTGCGTTTTTATTTGTTTTTGATATGGAGGTGTGTGCTGATTCGGCAACCACTCTTGTATAGGGGAAAGGGTGCATATGTAATCGCGCACCTTTGAAAACGTATATATACACACAATACTTCACGCAGTCCGTCACCCTGATAAATACGTCAACCACACCCACGGCCACACCCACAACCACACCCACAACCACACCCACATCTGCATTTACAACCACACAAAATCAAGTCAAAATACAACTATACTTGTACATGAACCTTTTCACAGCTACAACCATATTCATAACTGCGTCCGCATTCTCTAATGCATCAACACTCCCAATAGTGCACTATCTCACTATTACATTTATATTCACATCAATACCCATAATCACAACCACATTTACTCACATCTATGCTTATACTTACAAATGCACCCACTCACAAGTGCAGACGCTCATATGTGCACCCACTCACAATTGCTTCAAAGTGCACCCACTCACAAAGGCACTCACAGTGCACCTACTCACAAGTGCTTCCACTCGCAAGTGCACCCACTCATATCTATGCGTCCACTCACATGTGCACCCAATCACAAGTGGACCCAATCACAAGTGCTTCAAAGTGCACCTACTCACAAGGGCACTCACAGTGCACCCACTCACAAGTGCAGCCGCTCACAAGTGCACCCACTCATATCTATGCGTCCACTCACAAGTACACCCAATCACAAGTGCACACACTCACAGTGCACCTACTCACAAGTGCTTCCACTCGCAAGTACACCCATTCATATCTATGCGTCCACTCACATGTGCACCCAATCACAAGTGCACCCAATCACAAGTGCACACACAAGTGTACCCATTCACAAATACACCTATTCACAAGTACACCCACTCACAAGTACACCACTCAAAAGTGCACCTACTCACAAGTACAGTACACCCACTCAAACAACATATGCTTTCAAAGTCACCCATTCACAACTACAATCACACGTATTCATACGTGTGCAGTACTCGCTCGTGCATATACCCATACATACTCACACATACACATGTCCACACATACACATGCTCACATTTGTATGTGTGAGTATATACAAAAGTATATACTCACACATACACATACTCATACGTACTCTCATGCTCACATACACCTGTTCACAACTGCTCACATATACATGTTCACACATATTCAAATATACTCACATGATCTCATATGCATGCTCACACATACACGTAATCATATATGCTCACTTAAACTTACGCATACAGGTAATCACATGTACTCACTTGTATTCGCACATGTTCACACAAACTCTCAGAAACTTACACATTCTGTATTCATAAATGCACACACACACAAATACACATACACACATTCACACTCACATGTACCCACACGTACTCACAACTAAATGCATGTACTCACACACACCTGTATATACATCTACTCACATTTACACACGTACACACAAATACACATACACACACTCACACACACATACACCCACGCGTACTTACAACTATATATACTCGCACGCACTATCACACACATGTATTCACAATTACACACATGTACACACAAATACGCATACACGCACTCAAACACACACGTATACCTACACCTACAAATACATACATGTACTCTCACATACTCTCATATATGTTCACACCAACTCACACCTATTCACACACATTTATTCACACGTACTCAACCTACTCACACTCATGTATTCACACCTACTCACACATACACACATGTATCCACGCCTACTCACACTCATATATTCACACCTACTCACACATACACACATTTATTCACACCTACTCACACATACACACATGTATTCACGCCTACTCACACCTGCTCACACACGTATTCACACCAACTACTCAAATTTACTCACACACATGAGAAAAGAAAACACATGCATAAACATGTGCGCAAAGTCACACTAGGAAAGAAATGCGGTGAACAAACACAGCGAGACTGAACAAAGGGAGGCAACATTATGTATATACGCGTACAGTCACGTTCAAAAGTCTTTCAACCACCCGACAGTATTTCACCACAAAAGCATATTTTATTTTATTTTTTTTCGTATTCATGTGCAAGGAAATAATGGTTATGTTATGAACACTTCGTGGAAAAGAAATATAAAAGTCATGAAAAATTGTCGTATTCATGTTCCTAAGTAAAACGCATTTTGGATGTACTTATTAATATATGGCAGCGTAAACAGGGGCTAAAACATATGAAAAACAAGACTAAATAATAAAAAAGAAAAAAAAAAGAGGAGATATCGAGCAATAGTTCACTCAAGTGTGCGCGCGTATTTTGACGCATACAACCTAACAAGAACGCTTTCCCTCCTCCCCTCCCCTTCCCCACCCCTTTCCACTCTCCCTCATTCCCCTCTCCCTCCTCCCCCTCCCCCTTTCTAGGGTAATCCCCATTGTAAGGCTTTGGCGTCCCCAAAACACCAACTCCTGCCATTCGTTGCTGCACCCTACCCCTCTCTACCCGTCCCCTTCTCCTTCCGTCCCCTTCCCGTCCATCTTTCCCCGTTCCTCTACATTTCCTTCCTTTATATTCCCCCTCTCTTCTCCCTCCTTCCCATCCTTGATTTTCCCTCCGCCTTCACATACCCTCTCCTCTCCTCTCCTCTCCCCTTCTCCCCCTCCTCCTCCTCTTCTGCCTCCCCTTTCCCTTCTATTTTTCTCCTGCCCTCCCTTCCTCTCCCCTCAACTACATTCCCCTCCATTCCCCTCCCTTCCTCTTCCCCTCCCCTCCCCTCCCCTCTTCTCCCTTCTCCCCCTCCCTGTCCACACCTACTAACATCTTTCTCTCTTCTCCCTTCCTCACTTCCTCCTCCTTTTCTGTCCCCTTCAAGTCTTCCCCTCAGTCTCTTCGTTCCGCGTCTATTCCTTTCCTTTCGACTTCATTCCCATTTCCCTCTAATTTCTCTTCAAAATCCTTCCTCTCTTCCCCTCTGCTCTCATTCATCCTCCTTCTCCACTGCTGTTCCTCCCGACTCCTCCTTTTCTCTTGATTAATTCCCTCTATTCATATTCTTCTTTTCCTTCCCCTTCCTCTTCTACTCCCTCTTCTTCTTCTTCCCTTTCTTCTACACTTTCATAAGAACATAAGGACATAAGAATAATGAAGACTGCAAGAGACCATAAGGCCTACACTAGGCAGCTCCGTATCCATCACCACCTGTCAATCCCATCCATAAAGTTGTCTAATCGTTTTTAAAACAACTGATATTTTCAGCGCTTACTACATGGTTACTAAGTTTATTCCATTCATCGACCACCCTATTAGTAAACCAATTCTTGCCTATATCCTTCTTAAATCTAAATTCATCTCCCTCTTCCCCTTCTCCCACTCCCTCTTCTTACTTTTCTTCATCTTCCTATTTGGACGGAAGCTCTGGTTAACTACTAGAATCAAAACATAGTACAACTCCTCTTCTTCCACTTTCTCTTCCTACTCCTATATTCTTCATTTTCTTAGTCTTCTACAAAATCCTTTTCTCGTTCCTTTCCTTCTCTTTCATTAAAAATTTCAGTTTTCAATTCGTCCTTTTTTTCCTTCCTTCTCTTCCTTTTCTTCCTTTTCTTTCCATCCTTCCCCTCTTCTCCTCTCTCCTTCACCTCCTCCCCTCTCTCTTTCCCCCTTTCTACTCTACTCCCCATTACCCCTTCTCCCTCTCTCCCCTTCTCCCTTCTCCCCCTCTCCCCTTCTCCCTTCTCCCCCTTTCCCTTTTCCCCCACTCCCCCTTCTCCTCTTTGTTCCCAACTCTCTTCTTACCTTCCTCCCCCTCTATCCCCTCACCCCTTCTCCCTCCCCTCTCCCTTCCTTTCTCCCCCTCTCTCCCCCTCTCCCCTCCTTTCTCTCTTTCTCTCTTCCCCTCTCCCCTCTTCCCTTTCCCCTCTCCCCTTTCCCCTCTCCCATCTCCCTTCTCCCCTCTCCCCTCTCACCTTCCCCTCTTCTTCACCTCTCTCCCCCCTCCCTCCCCCTCACTAATCCTGGCCACAAATGTTCTCGTCTCCCGTTTCCTTTCCCCTCGCCCCGCCTTCTCATCCCCCCGTCATCATCCCCTTGTTTACTCTCTTCTTACTAATCCCCCAACCCCACCACCGCCCCCGTCCCCCTCCTCCTTACTCTTCCTTGCACCACCAAGTTTTTCTTCTACTTTTATCTTGGATTCTCTTTTTTCTTGGTTTCTTTGTCTTTCGTTCTTTCTGTTACCACTTTTCTCTCTTCTTTTTTTCGTCCTATTGACCCTCCCCCTTGCCCTTGTCCTCTTCTTTGTCTTCCTCTTCTTCCTCATCTTCTTCCTTCTCTTCCTCTTCTTCCTCTTCTCCCTCCTCTTCCTCTTTTTTCTCTTCATCTTCTTCCTCCTCTTTCTCTTCATATTCTTATTCTTCTTCTTCTTCTTTCTCCTCTTCTTCTTCCTTTTCTTCCTATTCTTCCTTTTCCTCCTCTTCTCTTTCTCGGCCTCCTGCATAACTTCCATTTCCATTTGCACTGCCAGGAATTTCATCCTTTCCCTCTCCCTCCCCGTTCTCTTTATCGTCCTCCCCTTTACTCTTCTTCCTTTTTAGTTTCCTCCTCTTCCTCCTCTTCCTCCTCTTCTTCTTTTTCTAGTCGTCGTCCTCCTGTGTAACCTCCTTTTTCATTTGCTCTCCCAGGTAGTTCCTCCTCCTCCTCTTCCTCCTCCTCCTCTCCTTCCTCCTCCTCCTCCTCCTCTTCGTCCTCCTCCTCCTCCTCCTCGTCCTCCTCCTCCTCCTCGTCCTCCTCCTCGTCTTCCTCCTGTTTTTCCTCCTCCTCTTCCTCCTTTCCCTCCTTCTCCTCCTACTCTTCCTACTCCTCCTTCTCCTCCTCGAAGACGCTTATCCCTCGTTATCTTTCCGTCGCATCGTCATCAACCCGAGTCTTGGACCTCCTAACAGCGGTGATATACTTCGTAGTCTTTGTTCTGGCTGGCGACTGTCGATTCTCGAGTGGGGGAGAAGAGGAAGAGGGGGAAATACGAAAAAGAGGAAGGAGAAGAAGAGGAGGAAGAGAAAGACGTCGGACTATTCTCGTCAAATGTTGTGAATTTGAAAAGCTGGAAAACGACTTTGTTTAAGGACTTCCCTAAGGACGATTCAACAATGTATATTATTATAATATTCGTTTAACTTTTCTTAGTTCATCATTCAGGTTCTCAATATATGACGTAAAAGTGATTTGACATTTGGGGATTCGAAAAATAAAAGATTGTAACCGAAGTCGTTTCTACTCAAACGAACTCAATTGAGTCGTGTATGTGTGACAGTGGCTTTTGGCACATGAAGGGACGGTAGATATGGACCAAAAGGTCTCCTGTCGGCATGCTCCGCCTTTGTAATCCTTTGTAAAGGGGCTGAGACCCCTTTCGAAGGGGTCGTATCATACAGTGCTTAACTTTTTTTTAACCTCCATAACATGAAATTGTGTGAGTGGCCGTGTTGAAAGTGTGGCATCATTGGAAGGCAAGAGGGTATTCATTTTCGAAAATTCGGCGACAATATTGTGTACTTCCACTGTTCGCACGGGACGTCAGATTTTTCCACTATGTTGCTAATGCGTCTGATAATTAGTTATAATAATGAAATGATGTAAAGATTGAACTAAGTTGAAATTGAGCAAATATTGAACCAGCCCCTCATGATGTAGTGCCATTATGGGTGCCATAATTTTCGTCGAATCAGGATGTTCTTCATCGTCTTCTCATTGTGTCGCATTGGTTTCCTTCTCTCTCCATACGAGAAGGTCTTCGGTTCAATCCCGAAGGTGAGCCCGCGACTGCATTTTCATTTTGCAACCATATTACATTGGACACACATGACATTTATTCCTGGTGCAAGATACTGACTTGTTATTCAACTTTAGTCTTAAAAAAGATATCTTGCAATTTATCAAATATATATCTCGCTAGAACGGTTTCTAGAAACACCAGAAAACACACACACACACACACACACACACACACACACACACACACACACACACACACACACACACACACACACACACACACACACACACACACACACACACACACACACACACACACACACACACACACACACACACACACACACACACACACACACACACACACACACACACACACACACAAACACACACACACACACAACACACACACACACACACACAACACACACACACACACACACACACACACACACACACACACACACACACACACACACACACACACACACACACACACACACACACACACACACACACACACACACACACACACACACACACACACACACACACACACACACACACACACACACACACACACACACACACACACACACACACACACACACACACACACACACACACACACACACACACACACACACACACACACCACACACACACACACACACACACACACACACACACACACACACACACACACACACACACACACACACACACACACACACACACACACACACACACACACACAGAATTAAATGATCTCGTATGCATACACGTATATACCGTATACAGCTACAGGAGCAGGCGGACACCTCACCGGTCAGAGACTACCTGCTTCGACCGGTGCTATGTCTGTGTTTGCATATATACATGCATGTGAATGGGTTCGTTTAACTGTGTGTGTGTGTGTGTGTGTGTGTGTGTGTGTGTGTGTGTGTGTGTGTGTGTGTGTGTGTGTGTGTGTGTGTGTGTGTGTGTGTGTGTGTGTGTGTGTGTGTGTGTGTGTGTGTGTGTGTGTGTGTGTGTGTGTGTGTGTGTGTGTGTGTGTGTGTGTGTGTGTGTGTGTGTGTGTGTGTGTGTGTGTGTGTGTGTGTGTGTGTGTGTGTGTGTGTGTGTGTGTGTGTGTGTGTGTGTGCGTACGTGCTTACGTGCGTGCGCGCGCGCGCGCGCGCGTGTGTGTGTGTGTGTGTGTGTGTGTGTGTGTGTGTGTGTGTGTGTGTGTGTGTGTGTGTGTGTGCGCGCGCGGTCTTGTGTGTGTTCTGGTAACATTATTTACAACCTTGGCAAGTTTCATTCCTAAGACTGGTTCTAGTGCTATATGAAGGTATGACGGACGGACACCGTAGAATATTATATGTAGAAGATAGTTTTAGATATTTGGATTACTTGGGCTTATAAAGAGTTTGATTTAGAATCTATCACCCTTACCTTGTGTATTCGGATATTCTGGGAAGTCACTGAATTTTGGACTTATCGTTGTAAGGATTTATTCATTTGTTAATTTATTTATTTATATATGTCTATTTGTTTCTTTATCTATTAGTTCATTTATGTGTCTATTTTGAGAATTGCGTAGCATGGAACTTAATATGATAATATGATTTGTATTATTGATGTAAATATATTTGATTATGTAATTTTCTGATATTACTATAGCTTGTTTCGTCTATGTTTCTGTTGCCGTCACTGTCGTCGTCGTCATCACCACCACCATCACCATCACCAACACTATCACCACCATTATTAATCACCATCACCATCACAATTATCATCACCACCATCCCCATAACAATCACCATCATCAGAGAGGTCACGTGATTAAGCGTGTCTGTTTTGTAATTGATGCCAATGTTTAAAGACCTTAAAGACTTCATAGTGATTTGTTATACAGTTGATTATCAACATGACAGTTATGACAACGGCAAGGAGGGAGACAAGACAAAGGAGAAGGAATTGTTATTTTGGAGGAGAAGAAAGAAGTACGGATTAATGGGAAGGAGGAGGAGGAGGAGGAGGAGGAGGAGGAGGAGGAGGAGGAGGAGGAGGAGAAGGAGGAGGAGGAGGAGTGGGGAGGAGAAACATTATACTTAGGAGGATAAAAATGAGGAGGAAGAAGAGAAAGAGGAACAGGAGAAAACTGAGGAAAAGGAGAAGAGGAAAATGAGAAAGAGGAGAAAGAAAATTAGGAGGAGGAGGAGGAGGAGGAGAAAAAATAAAGAACAAGAAGAGGAGGAAAATGAGGAGCAGGAAGGAAAGGAGGAAGGGAAAGGAAGAAAGGAAAGGAAAGAGGAAGAGAGAGAGAGAAAGAGGAGGGTAGGAAATGAGAGAGGGAGAGAGAAAAGGAAAAAGAAAGAAAAAAGAGAAAAGAAAAGAGGAAAAGAAAAGGAGAATGGGAAAGAGAAATAAAGAGAGAAAGGGAAAGAAAAAGAAAGAAAGTGAAAGAGGAAGAGAAATAGAGAATGGGAAAGAGGAAGAGAAAGAGAATGGGAAAGAGGAAGAGAAATAAAGAGAGAAAGGGAAAGAGGAAGAAAAAAAGAGAATGTGAAAGAGGAAGAGAAAAAGAGAATGGGAAAGAGGAAGAGAGAAAGAGAATGGGAAAGAGGAAGAGAAATTAAGAGAGAAAGGGAAAGAGGAAGAAAAAAAGAGAATGTGAAAGAGGAAGAGAAAAAGAGAATGGGAAAGAGGAAGAGAGAAAGAGAATGGGAAAGAGGAAGAGAAATTAAGAGAGAAAGGGAAAGAGGAAGAAAAAAAGAGAATGTGTAAGAGGAAGAGAAAAAGAGATTGGGAAAGAGAAAGAGAAATGAAGAAAGGGAAAGAAGAAGCAAGTAAGTGAAAGAGGAAGAGAAAAAGAGAATGGGAAAGAGAAAGAGAAAAAGAGAATGGGAAAGAGAAAAAGAAATGAAGAGAGAAAGGGAAAGAAGAAGAAAGAGAGAAAAAGAGGAAGAGAAAAAGAGAATGTGAAAGAGGAAGAGAAAAAGAGAATGGGAAAGAGAAAGAGAAATGAAGAGAGAAAGGGAAAGAAGAAGAAAGAAAGGGAAAGAGGAAGAGAAAAAGAGAATGTGAAAGAGGAAGAGAAAAAGAGAATGGGAAAGAGGAAGAGAAATAAAGAGAGAAAGGGAAAGAAGAAGCAAGAAAGGGAAAGAGGAAGAGAAAAAGAGAAGAAGAGGAAAAGAGAAGTTGGGAGGAAGAGAAAAAAATGAGAGAGGAAGAGAGAGAGGAGGAAAGAAATGGGAAGCCTAAGAAGAAGAAGAGGGCGAGAGAAATGGAAAGTCTAAGAAGAGGAAGAGGGTGAAGAAGAGGAAGAGGGCGAGGAAAATGGGAAGTCTAAGAAGAAGAAGAGGGTGAAGAAGAGGAAGAGGAATAGAAATAGAAAGGAAATGAGGAGTTGAATGACCATGAATAGACAGGAAGACAGTCGGGATGCCCACTTTCTCATGCACGTCTTGTCCATCAGAGTAATCATTGTGATCAAAGAACATATGACGTTCCCCGTTCTTCTTTACACGTTCTGGAGAGATGAATGAGGCTTGTTCTTCTTACGTTCGTGATAGACACGAGGGGAACGTTCTTTCATTGCGATCGTGATTGTTGTCAGCACGAACAGAACGATTCCTTTTAACGTTCTTGATTGTGATCGAATGTGCATGTGTATGTGTGTGTGTTGGTATATGTATGTATGTGTTTGTGTGTGTACATCCACACATCTACACATACACTCACGCACACACACACACACACACACACACACACACACACACACACACACACACACACACACCCCCACACACACCCTCTCACACACACACACACACACACACACACACACACACACACACACACACACATATATGTATATATGTATGTATGTATGTATGTATGTATATATATATATATATATATATGTATATATATATATATACAGCATATATATACATATATATTTGTGTGTGTGTGTGTGTGTGTGTGTGTGTGTGTGTGTGTGTGTGTGTGTGTGTGTGTGTGTGTGTGTGTGTGTGTGTTTATATGTATGTATGTATGTATGTATATACATATACACATATTTACATATATGCATATATACATATATTTATACAGTAAATATTTATTCGTACTTCTATCTATAATTACATTTGTTTTTATTTGTATACAGTATGTATTCAAATTTAAGTTTAAATTCATATTCATATTCATATTCATATTCATATTCATATTCATATTCATATTCATATTCATATTCATATTCATATTCATATTCATATTCATATGCATGTTCATATTCATATTCGTATTCGTATTCGTATTCGTATTCGCACTCGCATTCGCATTCGCATTCGAATTCGTATTCGTATTCGTATTCGTATTCGTATTCGTATTCGTATTCGTATTCGTATTCGTATTCGTGTTCGTGTTCGAGTTCGTGTTCGTGTTAGCGTTCGTATTCGTATTCGTATTCGTATTCGTATTCGTGTTCGTGTTCGTGTTCGTGTTCGTGTTCGTGTTCGTGTTCGTGTTCGTGTTCGTGTTCGTATTCGTATTCGTATTCGTATTCATATTCATATTCATATTCATATTCATATATTCATATTCGTATTCGTATTCGTATTCGTATTCGTATTCGTATTCGTATTCGTATTCGTATTCGTATTCGTACTCGTATTCGTATTCGTATTCGTATTCGTATTCGTATTCGTATTCACATTTGTATTGATATTGATATTTATATCTATGTTTATATTCATATTCGTGTTTATATTTATATTTATATTTATATTTATATCTATATATATTTATATTTATATTTATATTCATATTTATATTTATATTTATATTTATATTTATATTTATATTATATTTATATTTATATTTATATTTATATTTATATTTATATTTGTATCTATATTTATATTCACACTTATTCTTATATTTACAATTGTATTTACATTGTTATTCATATTCATATTTATATTTGTATTTGTATTTATATTTATATTTATATCTATATTTACATTTATATCTAAATTGATATTTATATTCATATTCATGTTTATATTTATATTTATATATATATTTATATCAATATTTATATTTATATTTGTATTCATATTTATATTTGTATTCATATTTATATCTATGTTTATATTTATATTCATATTTATATTTACATTTATATTTATATTCATATATATATTCATATTTATATATATATTTATTTTTATATTCATATTCATTTATTCATATTCATATTTATATTTGTTAGGGAGAGCTTCTGCATCACATTAACGGTCCACTCGTATTGTTAAGTCATATCGATAGAACCAAAAATTTTCGTTCAGATGGAGCTACTTTTCATAATACGAACGAAAGATTTTGGAATTAAAGAGAAAACACGCTATCACGACCGAGGAAGACTCCAGATCGACAAAATATTGAAATATACGCGAATATTTTTGACGAAAATCGAATGCATATTCATGAAACGACAACCACGAAAAAAGTGAAAAAATGGAAAAGAAAATTAAAAATAGAAAAAAAAAAAAAAACGAAAGCCAAAATCTGGATGAATATTCATCCAGGTGATAAATGAAATTTTGGGATGTGAAGCGGAAACTGGATCCGAAGAAGACGAAGAGCGACAATTAAACGAGGAAAGGTGATTTTTTTCTTTCGCATTACGTCGTCTCCTTGGATTCTTTATCATCTTCAGTTTTGTGTGAATAATATTGATTTTGCATTGTCACGTCGCTCTCTCTCTCTCTCTCTCTCTCTCTCTCTCTCTCTCTATATATATATATATATATATATATAAATAAACATATACATATATATATATATATGTATGTATATATATGTATATATATATATATGTATATATTTATATATATATGTATATATATACATATATATATGTATATATATACATATATATATGTATATATATACATATGTGTATATATATATATATTTTGACGAGATTTACACCATATGAGGCAGCATATATATGTATATGCATATACATGTATGAATGTATATATATATATATATATATATATATATATATATATATATATATATATATATATATAAGATTGAAGGTGGAAGAAGCAGACGAGGAGTAATGGGAGAATTTTCACGCTTTAACGTTTCGACCTGCAGGGTCTTGATCATAAAGCTTCAATCTTATTTGTCATAATATAGTCAATATATATATATATATATATATATATATATATATATATATATATGTGTGTGTGTGTGTGTGTGTGTGTGTGTGTGTGTGTGTGTGTGTGTGTGTGTGTGTGTGTGTGTGTGTGTGTGTGTGTGTGTGTGTGTGTGTGTGTGTGTGTGTGTGTGTGTGTGTGTACGTGTGTGTGTGCGCGTGACCGTGAGCGCCCATGTGTGTGTATAGGTTCCTGCCTGCGTGTGTACTTGTATGCATATATACAGGTGTCACGACATGATTGTATATTGGTATCTGTAAATAGCCATGGCACATATCATCTGCTTTGATTTACATGAGGGAGAGACCATGGCCTTTTGAAGACAAATATTTCACCTTTTTAACAAGATAAACGTATAAATAAGGATACATATGAGGATACAAATGAGGATACAAATGAGGATACATATGAGGCGTCCGGAAACAAAGCGGCATCCACGCCAGTTTTACTGTTTTCGAGTTAAGCACAATTCGTGCAAGGCGTAAGACTACTCTATACATATATCGGTGCTTAACTCGAAATCAGTAATAGTGGTGAGAATGCCCCTCTGTTTCTGAGGGCCTCATATATGGTATAGATCCTGTGCATGCCTAAAGAATTAAATTACACGTGATTTTACGTAAACAAACGTAATTTCATGAAATGTTATAATTCACTGAAAGTACAATAGCCACACAAAGTCCACCGCTAAAGGAAGGCCTCTTCCAAATATGTTCCTTAAAGGGTTTTCCACGTTGGGCTATTTTTCTTCCATATCCTACCTCTAACCACCATTTGGATATTAGTTCGCTTATGAAAATTTAGACTTCTCTAAAAATATTTCAACTACGTATGTCTAACATTCGTAAAGGTTTACAATATCTTAGTTTAGCATTTAGCTTTGCTATATATGATGGAAAGATAACTTGATATTTTGAGATTTGAAAAACATAGATATTGTAACCGAAGTCGTTTTTACTCCAACTAATTCAATTGTCGGCGCTGGTGAAGCCCGTGGAAGCCCAGTGTGATAATTTTAGTCGGACAACTGTGCCAACTTCTGCCACGCTACTCCTACAAACTTCTTTACCTTGTCTATGAGACAAGATACTGATCTATTCTTGAATAAGGATTCCACAAACCGCACAATAGAAACATAAAAATAGATACATAGATCAATTCAATCAATCAATAATGTTAGGACGGAGCCTTTATTTGTACGGCGTTTCGTATGTTACAGGTTTATCAAGTACATGGTAGTGGTAGACATATCTGGGAATAAATAGAAAGATTCTCAGATATGTGTAGTATAGATATGTAATTGATAAAGGTGTAACAAGCGAAATGTTGTACTAATAAAGTCTCCGTCCTCACGTGGTATTTATTTAACCCTTTAAACTCCGATGACAAAATTCTTGTCATTTGGTCAAATAAAAAAAAAAATCATAAAACACCAAAATGTTTGATCAAACACCAGAAAAATATGACGTCAATCCTCGCTCTGTCAAGCCGCATCAGATAATATTCGGATGTACGGGCCGGCGCGAGGCCTACCATATCCGGTTTTTCGTATCTACACCACAAGCGGCTGACATGAGTTGAATGGGTTAAGGTACAGTTTGTTCGGTGTGATTTTTAGCTTACTACCACAGCCAATGGGGCGTGACACGCCTCCTACCTCCCTCCTAAATGTCCTATTTGGGTAAACGTGCTGGCAGGATCGGTTAAAACGAGCCTCGTACTTGCAGCTCGAAGCAAAGTAGTCCCATCATTCGAAAGGCACTCAGTGATCTAGACAATCGTTAGACGATCATCACTGAGCCATGAACATTCATCTTTGAGTGATAATCGCGCCTAGCAAAACGTACCTAGATAGACATGTTGGTAACTACCAATCACATGCAAGAATGATAATGATAATGTTAACGATAATAGAAATAAAGGTCCTTTCACAAGGCACCACGCCCTTGACCTTGAACAGGGGAGCTCAATGACCTAAAACGAGTCATTGTGTAATTTCGTCATCGAACCGTTCTTCTCGAAATTTTGACTTCTCTCTTATTTTCTGACACGAAAATTTTCGTTCTGGAGTCATTGGATTATCTGAATCACTTACCGACACATTAGCAGGTAACTTCATTTCAGACGAGCCTGGCGGCCAACTATGAATGAAAATAGAATGCGTTTATTCATCTATTCGTTTATTTTTTCCCCCGTAGGACATAATAACATTTTCCTGACAATACACTATCCCGGATTTTTTTTCGCAATTCTTTTCCTCCTAGTTTCTTTTCTTTATGTAGTTTTGTTTTATTGCATGTTACCTTAAATTTATTTTATTTTGTTTTTGTGTGTAATTTTTGGCGATGTTTCCCTGTACTCTGTTTGAGGCTAAAGAAGACTTACCAATACACTATCCCGGATTTTTTTTCTCAATTCTTTTCCTCCTAGTTTCTTTTCATTATGTAGTTTTGTTTTATTGCATGTTACCTTAAATTTATTTTATTTTGTTTTTGTGTGTAATTTTTGGCGATGTTTCCCTGTACTCTGTTTGAGGCTAAAGAAGACTTACCAATACACTATCCCGGATTTTTTTCGTAATTCTTTTCCTCCTAGTTTCTTTTCTTTGTGTAGTTTTGTTACCTTAAATAGATTTTATTTTGTTTTTGTGTGTAATTTTTGGCGATGTTTCCCTATACTCTGTTTGAGGCTAAAGAAGACTTACCAATACACTATCCCGGATTTTTTTTTCTCAATTCTTTTCCTCCTAGTTTCTTTTCATTATGTAGTTTTTTTTTATTGCATGTTACCTTAAATTGATTTTATTTTTTGTGTGTGTAATTTTTGGCGATGTTTCCCTATACTCTGAGGCTAAAGAAGACTTACCAATACACTATCCCGGATTTTTTTTCTCAATTCTTTTCCTCCTAGTTTCTTTTCATTATGTAGTTTTGTTTTATTGCATGTTACCTTAAATTGATTTTATTTTTTGTGTGTGTAATTTTTGGCGATGTTTCCCTATACTCTGAGGCTAAAGAAGACTTACCAATACACTATCCCGGATTTTTTTCGCAATTATTTTCCTCCTAGTTTCTTTTCTTTGTGTAGTTTTGTTTTTTTGCATGTTACCTTAAAAAGATTTTATTTTGTTTTTGTGTGTATTTTTTGGCGATGTTTCCCTATACTCTGTTTGAGGCTAAAGAAGACTTACCAATACACTATCCCGGATTTTTTTTCGCAATTATTTTCCTCCTAGTTTCTTTTCTTTGTGTAGTTTTGTTTTATTGCATGTTACCTTAAATAGAATTTATTTTGTTTTTGTGTGTAATTTTTGGCGATGTTTCCCTATACTCTGTTTGAGGCTAAAGAAGACTTACCGCCTCACCCGGAGTCTTGAGTTGCACACGATTTTGCAATATTGAAGCTGTAAATTTGCT
>NC_134819.1:5686171-5698671 GCF_046742065.1 Oratosquilla oratoria
TGCGTGGAGTATTTAACCAAGGGCTCTCAGCATCTTCAGACCAAGGATGAACTCCCAATGCGATCAACCCCTTTACTTTGGTTTAGCGTCAAGAACTCCCCAAAAAGGACTAAAGGTGGCGGCACACTAGGAAATTCTTGCTAACATGCTACTTGCTTTTGCTACTTTGCTTGAGTAGAAATAACTTCGGTTAAGAACTTTTGCTTTTCAATTTTCCAAATGTCTAATTACTCTAGCGTCATAAAGTGAGAGACTGATTGATGAACTAAGAGAAGTTAAACCTATGTTAATGTTAGATACATAGTTGAGATGCCCTAACGGAAGTCTAGAATATTGACACCGAAGTCGTTTCTACTCAAACGAAGTAGCAAAAGCAAGTAGCATGCTAGCCTAGTGTGCCACCACCTTACGAAGGATTTTCTTGAAGAAGGGAGTTTGATGGAGCCTGCCCTTGTTGGCGAACTTGCTCCACTTCGTACCGTCTCCGCTGTTAGGCTCTCACCAAGAAGTGACGCTTTTTAAGTTGATATGTTCATTAAGTCGTGTACAGCTGGATGACACGTTTGTCGACATTTTTTGGCATACATACATACATATATATATATATACATATATATATATGTATATATATATATATATATATAATTATATATATATATGTATACATATGTATATATATACATATATGTATGTATATGTATATATATATATATGTATATATACTATATATATATGTGTGTGTGTGTGTGTGTGTGTGCGCGTGTGTGTGTGTGTGTGTGTGTGTGTGTGTGTGTGTGTGTGTGTGTGTGTGTGTGTGTGTGTGTGTGTGTGTGTGTGTGTGTGTGTGTGTGTGTGTGTGTGTGTCTGTGTGTGTGTGTGTGTGTGTGTGTGTGTGTGTGTGTGTGTGTGTGTGTGTGTGTGTGTGTGTGTGTGTGTGTGTGTAGTAGAGGCCTTAATGAAGGAGTAATTAGAAAAGTGTCTGCCAGTAATAGCCTTGTGACAAATGCATGACAGTAATATTTCATTTGTTTATAGAAATTATGATTTATTATAAAAATTTCTGCGTCTTTGTTACTGAATACTAAGGCCACATCAGAAAGTATTTGTTATTATGGGCTTTGATTCACCTACGCTTCTATCCGGACGGAAAATCTTGCGCCACCAGTGTCAAGAATCTTGCTTTCCCGACTGCATGTCCTGGTCAGTCTGACCAGATCAAGATTAATGACGAACCTAACGGAAACACTGCATCGTTTCTCCAGCTCTCGAAGTCGAAAATTTATAAGGGTTCTTCGGCCAATGACGTCATGATTTGTCTCTTGAAGGCCCTGGAGGTCCGGGGATTGCGGGAGTGGAGTGAGGGGTGGAGCGAGGGTGGAGCGAGGGGTGGAGTGAGGGGAGGGGTGAGGGATGGAGCGAGGAGATTGGCGAGGAGTGGAATAAGGGGTGGAGCGAGGTGGAGCGAGAGGTGAGGTAAGGCCTAGGATGGAGTGAAGGGTTGTTGGTCACAGGGTTGCTGGTTGAATGTCTGTAGGGCTCTTGACAAAGGGGGTCATTGAGATGGGGAGGGCGTTGAACGGGGGAACCATTGGATGAGGGTAACAGAATTGAAAGGAATAGAAGTTTTCTAACACGGTTAAACCTCTTTCAGTTCAAGGTTCTACTATCGAATGAATAAATTTGATCAACAATCTTAAGAACTGCGTCATCGCCGCAAAAGTGCCAACAAAGGCCGAAGTCAAAATTCTAAAAGATTTACTTCTGGTGAGGACCTTGAGGACCGGCCACTTGCCTGGGTTAGATTTTCATCGACTGGGAACCTTTCGGGCTGGGGATGCGACCCTCAGCCGAATAGAATTGCCTGCCGGCAGCGCATGACCTTGTTGAAGGGGTTACCGGGAGAACGAACCTCGGAGGAACCTCGGAGGACGCCGAAGAATTGACAAGAATACTCGATGTGGACCCTGAGGACAGTGTCTGCGGATAACAGGCTAAGAGGAGGAACGGCTGAGGGAAAGTGAAGCGAAAGGGATGTCGGTTGAGGTGAAATGAGGTAGGTTGAGGTTGGGGGCGATAGAGGTGAGATACTGAAATAAAAGTGTGAATAGGGAGGGAAGAAGAGTGATGGAGGAAGAAAAGGGAAAGGAAGACGAGAAAAGATAATGCTGTCAAACGCTTCTGGAAATGAAAGCAACGGGCTTCGGGAGTGGTTTCGTTTCTTAAAGAGGAAGAAGACGCAAGAGAGAGAGAGAGAGAGAGAGAGAGAGAGAGAGAGAGAGAGAGAGAGAGAGAGAGAGAGAGAGAGAGAGAGAGAGAGAGAGAGAGAGAGAGAGAGAGAGAGAGAGAGAGAGAGAGAGAGAGAGAGAGAGAGAGAGAGAGAGAGAGAGAGAGAGAGAGAGAAATAGAAAGCAAAAGAAACGTGGAGGAGCAACAATAACCAGTCATATAAACATATCAGTAGAGGGACAAGTGACAAGGGAAGGGGCTGAGGATGGTTCAGGGACACGGGACTAATGAGGGACAGCTGCTCCAAATGGTCACCGGATTACCGGAAGCCAAACCCTCCGGATGACGGCCTGGTGGCTCTCCGTGGACTGATTAAAGTCGCCCGGAGCTTGCAGGAACCAAATCAATACATGATCACCTTCCGGAAGTTTCTCACTGGCGATAAAATCGCCAGGCGACAGTTAGAATGATACTTGTAAAGTTGATCGATGGAGTCGAAGATTTAATTAAGATGATCTATTTGGCTTCGAATGTATTGTTCAGTTGAATTAAGTTAGCTGACACCAGATAGATTAAAACATACGAGTCGAGCGTGACAGTCAACAGATAAGATTGAATGAACGAAGAGAAGGAAGAGGAAGATGGAGAGATGGAAGGGTAGGATGTGAACTTGTAAGTGGTATAGAACGAAGGGAATAGGGATAAGATAAGGAAGAGAGAGGAGGATAGAGATAACGATATACGAAAGAAAGGAATAGAAGAGATGAAACGAAATGGGAAGGTTGGAAAGGAAGGGAAGGTGAAAGGAACGAAGGGAGACTTAATGGTTTGAAAGGAGGTAAAGGAACGGATGAGTAAAGGAAAGGAACGAATGGAAGAAGGAATTATGTTCAGGATTAGCGAAGAGAGAGGAAGAGAGGAAAGAAGAGGGGAAGAGGAGATGAGGAAAAGTGAAAGGAAATAGAAGGGAAGGAAAAGGGGAAGCAGGAGAGGGGAATATAGAAAAGAAGGGAGACCAAAAAGAGGGGAGAGGAAAGGAAACAAAAAGAGAAGAGATGGTAGGAGAGGAGAATAGAGGAAAGGATGCCAAGAGAGGAGAAAAGAGAGGGGAGGGGAGGAGGAGGGTGAAGAGGGAAGGGGAGAGGAAGAAAGGAGAGGGGAAGGGTGAAGAAGGAAGAGGAGAGGAAGGAAGGAGAGAGGAGGGTTGTTGCAGGAAAAGAGAGTGAGTTAGATCATAAGGTGAGGGAGGTGGCAGAGAAAGAAGAGGGACGGGGGGGGGAGGGGGCGGTGAAAAAATTGATGGAAAGGGAGGAAGAGGGGAGGGGAGGGGAGAGGAGGGAGTGGGACAGGGGGAGAGGGGAGGGAGAAGGATTACGGAGGGAGGGAGGGAGCTGTTCTTTGAAGAGGGATTCTGCATCCTCCTCTCCCACAGAAGATGATGATGAAGGGTCGAAGGGTCTTATTCCCCCGCAATCTAGGAATTCTTTTATTCTTTGTTATTGAAACTGGGATGCCACGGTGAACCCAACGCCTACGAAGGAATTTTCCATGAAAAAATGAATAGATACTCTCCAAGAAATTTTGAGGAGGATGTGATTCTCACCTTTGAGAATGGATTTTATGTTTTGTAGAATGATCTTTTATATATCTCCTCGTACCCCTCCTCTCCTCTCCTCTCACCTCTCTTCTCTCACCTCTCTACTCTTCTCCTCCTCCTCCTCCGTCCTCTCTCCCTTCATCCTTTCAATTCTCCTACCCTCTCCCTCACCCTTTCTCTTCCCTCCTGTCTTCTCTTCTCCCTTCCATTCTCCCTTCCCTTTTCCCTTCCCTTCTTCCTTCCCCTACCCTTTTCCTCCACTTACCTTTCTCCCTTCCCCTGTTCGTCCCCATCTTTTCCCCCCTCTCCCTGCCCATCTCCTTCTCCATCTACCCAATCTCCCCTATCTCCCTCCCTCTCTCCCCCACCTCTCTTTATCCTTTTCCACCTCCCCTCTCCCTTCTCCTCTTTTACTCATCTCGTTCTCTTTCTTTTCTCATTCTTCCTCTACCTCTCTTTCTCTTTTTCCTCTCTCTCTCTCTACCTGTCTCCCTCATCTCTCCTCCATCTTTCCTTTCCTGCTCTCATCTTTTCTTTCTTCTCTTTCCTCTTCCAGCTTTCCCTCGTTTTCACTCTTTCCCTTCACCTCCCTCTCTCCCACCTCATTCTTCTCTCCTTCCCCCCTCTTCCTTCTCCTTCCTCCCTCTCCCTCCTCCTCTCCCTCCCTCCTCCTCCTTCACTCCTTTCCTCTCTCCCCTCTCCTTCCTCCTCCATTTCTCTCCTCCTCTCTCTCCCATTCCCTCCTCCTCCCTCTCCCTCTTCCTCCTCCTCCCTCTCTCTTTCCCTTTCCTTCCTCCTCCTCTCCTTCTTCTTCTTCCTAGCTCTCCCTCTCCCTACTCCTCACCCTTCCCTTCTCCCTCTTCCTCTTCCCTTCTCCTCAATCTCCTTCTCCCTCTCCTTCTTCCCTCTACCTCTCCGTCCTCCTCCCTCTCCATCTCTATCTTCCTCAGTCTCTCTCCCTCCTTCTACTATTGTTGTAGGTAGCAATAAAAGTTTCAGAGATAATTTGAAACATGTATTGAGCCATTCTAGACAATGTACACTGGAGTAATGTACAAGCGTGTGTACACAAGAAAGATTAATTCATGATTGGTAAGACACGCCAAGCCCAGAATTGGCGGGCAAACTCACAGGAACTCGTTTGAGTTGAATATATGGTTCTCCCTACAGACTCGTACATAAAGTTACACTCTTTACAATACAGTAAATAGATAGTACAATCACTAATGAAATTAATGTCCAACAAATCCTATGAAAATAATTCAATGGGGAATTATACAACTTCTAATTGAGCAATACGTACGTATAACACACAACATAATTGTACGATGCTGCAACGTACAACACCGTCACATCGGTCGGCCACCGCGGTGATTCCATCGAGCAAAAGAGAAAAATGAATGACCGAGGGAAGACAAAACTCAAAACATACACAACAGACTCCACACACACAACGTTTTTATATATCATACATACAAAAATGTGGAGAAAAAATATGAATATAGCTTATACAAGAGAGCATACATAAATACTTGACACATATGGAATATATATACATACATTGGTAAATAAGAAACGTAGTCCGAACGTTTTCGTCTATTTAAGACATCATCAAGGGAATACAGAAAATGAGATACAGACAGTATATATACTGTCTGTATCTCATTTTCTGTATTCCCTTGATGATGTCTTAAATAGACGAAAACGTTCGGACTACGTTTCTTATTTACCAGTGGTTTTTTCTGCAAATCATATTCACGTGTCTTTTGTGAAATACTGCAACACATACACACATACACACACACACACACGCACGCGCGCGCGCGCGTAAACACCAAAAAACCGTAGGAGTTTTATTACTAACGTTTCGTCCTTAAAGGACTTCCTCAGAGTATACACTAAGAAAATATTTACAGCTTATATACTTCACTTTCCTTACCCCGTTCCTCCCCTATCCCCGTCCTTCCTTCGCTCCGCTTCACCTCGAACAAAGTCGCTGGTCAACTTTGATAATCTAATAAATCCTTCCCTATGATTATTGCAAGGTATTGTAGCGATGTACGCTGCTTCGATTATTTTTCTTTCTTGTTTTCTTTGCCCTTTGTGAGGTACCTCTGTATTTTCCCAGTCAGGAAGGTGGCCAAAATTATCTATATGAACCACTAGAGAATTTGGTGTCCGGTGGGCTTTACGTCATTCTTGTGTTCATACAGTCGTTTTTTTATTCCTCTGCCAGTTTCCCCTCAAAAAACTGACGGGACAGCTTTTACAAGGAATTCTATAAATCAGGCTGTCCTCAGCATCCATATGGTACTAATTTTTGTTTTTGTTTTTAATTGTGTTATATATTTTGGTCCCTGTAAAGAGGAAAATTGCCGGACGTCCGGGACATGGCACTTAGCTAAACAAAATTTACACGTTATACAGATCAAGACAATCACGGATAACACCATAAGCTATGCATTAAGGCATCGGACCTCTTGTTACTTTAAGCCTGCCCACGTGCTGTACTTCACTCAGTCCCTGGGAAGGAACGAAGACCCTGAACTTATTGGGATGCAACTTTTCAGTAAAAAAAAAAAAAAAAAAAAAAAAAAAATGAACCTGTAAATCTACAATTGAGTTTAGATTGGCGGTAATGGCATGCTTTTATAAACATGATCACCAATATTCACGTTAACAGGTGTAGCCTTGCTATGCTGGTGTTTCAACATTTTGGACTTGGAATCATCATTTTTATCTTACGGAATCATATATTCTATGTAATGTATGACATTGGAGTTGACTATAATTATTAAAGTTGTAGAGGGGGCGAGTAAGACTGTCTAACATATCATATGGGAGCCTTTTCTCGACTCCATAGATGACGTAATGAGGCGTATTACCTGTGGAAACATTAATTGTGCTATTAATGCAAGTACTGACATGCAGATGCCAATCCTCCTAAGATTCATGGAGGCTACTAGTAACGTGCCTGAGAATGTCCAAAACCTCCCTTCTCATCGCTCTACAAGACCATTAGATGCAAGATGGTAAACAGTCCCATTGTCACTGAGGAGCATGGACAAAAACATGAAAAACTAAAACATGGGCAACTACTGGAGCAGACTTGCTACGTAAGGAAGTAATATTACAAAGCGACCAAAGTGGTCCACACACACAAGGACATATACAGAACCTTGAGTACTATGAGGCAATTGTAAAAGGTCTATAGTCATAGTCTGAAAAGGATGAGAAGGAGTATGGTACTCTAGGATAGGAGCAGTGTGAGTAGAACGTTTGTTCTGGGCATATGAGCTACACTGGGCTACATGAGCAGTCATGTCCAGTCGCATTATAGGCCAATGATATTTCTTGTGAGCCATAGCCAGAGTTTTGTCACTACCTGGGTGACCAGCCTGAAGGGGCATCATGAGCAAGAGACAGAACAACAGGGACTAGAGATTCAGGGATCACTAACTGTGTTACACCCTGTGCAAACACCACGAATGAGAACATTGTCTTGTATAGAAAATTGGGGCAGGGGTACAGGTAAATCCGGTAAATCCTCACCATATTCCATATTCCAAAGCATAAATGACAGCAGACCAAACAGCGTTCTCACGCTGAGCTTTGGCCAGATCCTGCAGGGAGAAGTTGTTAATTACTGTAACTTCAGCTACAGGTATATTATATGAAAATGCATCAGCAACATTGTTCACACGTACTGGAATATGCTTAAGGGTCGGGTTAAGTTATTCTATTGTAAGGAACCATCTGACTAGGCGGCCTGAAAGATTTTTGTCCTTGAAAAGTTGCATGATAGCAGTGTGGTCCGTGTAATCCAAAAACGATATCTCAAAAATGCTTTAAAGCCCACACCACTGCCAGTGCCTCTAAATGTGTAACAGAGTAACAAAACTCAGGCTTGTTAAGAAGGCAACTAGCACATGCAATAACATTGGGTTTACATCCATCTACTTGTTGCATAAGTACAGCTCCAATACCTGTACCAGAAGCATCTCTACAAATAGTAAACTGAAGACTATAACCTGGGAATGCCAATACAGGCACTTCACAAGGGCATACATCAATGAATAAAAAATTTCCTGATGAACATTACGCCACTGGAAAGAAGTATCCTTCTTGAGGGGACGAGTAAGAGGAAATGCAATTGAAGCATTTTTTTTTTTAATAAATGTACATTAATATCCTGCTAGTCCAAAGAAGGAACGTACATGTTCAACTGACCTAGGTGTAGGGAAGTTCCTAACTGCTTTGACTTTATCACCTCTGGTGTAAAAACCATGTTTGTCTACAACATAACATAAGAATTCGATGCTAGACTTAAACAAAAAGAGCACTTAGGCAAATTGAGTATAAGTCCAGCATCAGTAAAACGTTACAAGATCATGTACAACTTATTGAAGTGGCTTTCCACATCCTTGGAGACTAAGATTAAGTCATCCAAGTAAACAAAAAGTCCGTTCTCCATTAGGCCATGAAAAATTGAGTTAATCAAGCGCTGGTATATCAAGGGAGCATTTCATAACCCCATGTACCAAGAAATCATTCATAATATCCTGTTGTAGTCGAAAAGGCCATAATCTTACGAAATTTCTTCTCCAAGGCAATCTGCCAAAATCCTGCCTTTAAGTTTAAGATGATGAACACTATATTACTTGTTCCAATGGACTGGAGAAGGTCACTTAACGCAGGCAAAGATAATGGTCTGGAATAGTGACCTCATGACTCGCCTATAATCAATCAATAACAGGACGAAAAGATCCATCTTTCTTAGGCACCAGAAGGATCGGCGAGTTCCACTCTGAGTGAGACTCTTGTACAACGCCTTCACGTAACAAGTCGTCAACCAAGGACTGTGCTACAAGCCGACGAGAGTGAGACAACCTGTAAGTGGGTACGTAAGCAGGTCGAACACCTGGCTGAAGATCAATGCTATGAACAATACGATCCGTTACTCCTAATGGATCACCAGGTAGAGCCAAAGCTCGTATATATATAATTCACACTATGGCATTAAAGAGTTTACCTGCACTTTCATGGTAAAGTAAGTGATGATATATTCACAAGGTTAATAATCAACAATCGAACGTAAAATGTTTCTTCATGAGGAGCGTATTGATGGCTGCCTAGCACGTCGGCAATTTTTTACACGATCTAGGTGGGTCTAGTAATCCATCCACATCCAGGCATCAGATTAAAGCTGACACACACAGGGATAATAGGCAAACCAAAAGTCCAAACTGGAGCGCTAAGCTGGAGACTACA
Organism: Oratosquilla oratoria; assembly: GCF_046742065.1. Taxonomy (NCBI): domain Eukaryota; kingdom Metazoa; phylum Arthropoda; class Malacostraca; order Stomatopoda; family Squillidae; genus Oratosquilla; species Oratosquilla oratoria. The sequence goes on from NC_134819.1 coordinate 5,695,266, forward strand.
TGGGACGTGTAAAAAAAATCACATGGCGCCTACTGTTCCTGAGCATCTGCCTTTATAAAACTCCAAAAGGCACTGTACTAATTTTCTGGCTACTAAAAGGAAGAAAAGAGGGGAAAATAAACGCAAACACATATGTAATGCTGGCCAGCCAAAGTTCACATCACTCGATTATAAAAGAAAAAATATATATATATATATATATATAAATAAATAAATAAAATGAAATATATATATATATATATATATATAATAACAAGCAAATTTAACTCTACCACCACCACCATAAATGTTATAGGTGTCAATAAAAGTATCAGAGATAATTTGAAACGTGTATTGAGCCATCCTAAACAATGTACACTGGCATAATGTAAGTGCTTGTGTGCACGAGAAAGATTAATTCACGACTGGCAAACCACGCCAAGCCCAGAATTGGCGGGCAAACTCACAGGAGCCCTCTTGGGTTGAATACACGGTTCTCCATACAGACTCGTATACAAAGTTACGCTCTTTACAATAAATAGATAATACAGTTAATGATCAAATTAGTGCCCAACAAAACATATGAAAATAATACAATGGTGAAGTATACAACTTCTAATTGAGCAATAAATACGTATAATACACAACATAATTGTACGATGCTACAACATACCACACCATGACACCATTCCTTCCTTATCCTTTTTCTTTCCTCTCCCTCTCCCTTTTCCTTTATCTCCTCCCCCTCTCTCTTTCTCTCCTCCTATGTCTTCATTTCTCTCTCCCTCTCCTTTCTCCTTATCCCTCTCTTTCTCCCCCTTATTCCTCCCACTCCCTTTCCCTCCTCCCTTCTACCTTTCTCTTCTCCTCCTTCTTCTTTTCCCTCTCCCTCCTCCCTCTCCAACTCCGTCGACTTCCCTCCCCCACTATCAGCCCCATCTTCCCCCCTCCGATCTCTTCCTTCTCCTTCCAGCGAAAGACAAATCGCTTCTGAAATGATTACTTCACTCACTCCTCCTGAGGCATTTTTTCTCTCTCGAAGTAAATCCGCCCAAAACAATTGCGTGCGTGCCTGCGTGTGCGCACTTGTGACGTATGCGTGTGTGCTCTTGTTCTTGTGTAATCTTGTGTGTGTGTGTGTGTGTGTGTGTGTGTGTGTGTGTGTGTGTGTGTGTGTGTGTGTGTGTGTGTGTGTGTGTGTGTGTGTGTGTGTGTGTGTGTGTGTGTGTGTGTGTGTGTGTGTGTGTGTGTGTGTGGTTGCTTGATTTTACGTTCGTCTGCATATGCGTGTGTTTGGGATGTGTGCGCGCGCGCGACTACTAGTATGTATGTGTGACTGAGCACGAGGTTGAGGACGAGACTGAGGATTAGGTTGATTACGAGATAGTTAACGAGGTTGAGTAATAGGTAGAATAGGAGGTTGAGTGCCAGGACGAGGATGAGGAAGAGAAGGGTTTTTGCGCCTTTAGGGGTAGGTGGGTAGGTGGGTAGGTGGGGAAGGGGAAGGTGTGTAGTGATGAGGATGTGGTGAGCGGGTGGGGAAACCGAGGAGGAAGGAGAAGGGCAAAGGGGACATTGATATTACGAAAGTCTGAGTTTCCTGCGAGAAATCTACCAAATTTTCTTCAGCGCCTTTCATAATATATTTCTAATTTGGAAAAAGATTTTTCTCCCTACGTTAGTGAAATTATGATGTAGTGCATTAGGTATGCTGAGCAAATAAGACTGCTGTTAATTCATACATTGTTGTGTGGTTTCCTCCCATTTACTGAATAAAATCGCTTGACGGTAGCAAAAATGAACATATGCCCAAACACAAACTGAGATGCAGTCACAGGTAACGCAGCACAGAGCAAAGGCAGACTTCCTTGTGCTAAAATAAAGAATTTTTTGTATTTTTCTCTCACATGAAATTCTTCTAAGAGTACTAGGCCTACCTCAGCATTTCTAGTGTGAGTGAAGTTCAGCCGGTACTTCAGTTCAGCAACAGGACGTCTGCATTTGCTCTGTGCTGCGTGGCCTGTGTCGCCTGGGCTGCCTGTGTCTCAGTTTGAACTTAGAGGGACAAAAGAAGTGGACGCAGAACAAAGGATATTCCTTTAGGTCTGATGAAATTGCCTGGTGTTTACTCTTGATGAAGTCTGGATTTTCACTCTCTCATATAATGTCCCCTATTCCAATAAGAAAAGGCAAAATAGAATGACCGCATTTGGTGAGCATAGGGTGAAGGTAACGACCATGGCCAAAGCTTGCTGTCGCCTGGTGCAAGCACCTCGACTTATAATGGTGATGTAAAACACATTAAAAAAATCTTAGCTTTCTTTAGATCCAACACTCAAGATGCCTGGCTAAACTACCTCACCTCAAACGAGTCCTTCCTTCAAAGTCTATATTAAAACTCTGCTCAAGAAAATACTCGTGCTTTCTCGGCCAAAGTTTGGCATTTTGCGAGAGAGAAAAATGAACTAAATTTTCTGCTGACGAACAAAAGTGAGGGAATATTTGCATGGCGAGGGCGTTGATCCAGTTTGGCGTGAAGCCTAAGTTAGGGGTGACAGGTTAAAACAAGGTAATATTGGAAAATATACACTGCTTTCATTGCTATTAGGACAGCAATTTCCAAGTGTTTGGTAAGCTTACTAATGAAAATGGATGGGGCATTTAGGTGCGTGTATATACTGTATATATATTCATACATACATATATTATGATGTGTGTGTATGTATATATATATGTACATGTGTATATAAATATATGTATATATATATATATTATATAACATACACATTGTGAATGTGTATGTTTGTGTATGATATGTGTGTGTGCGCGCGCGTGTATGTGTGTATGTTCGTGTGTGCGTGTATATATGTGTCTCTTTGAGAGCACACGCACACACGCACCCAATAAAAAGTCACATGAATACAATCACGAAATCATTCGTACTGACACTTGTACATAAATGAATGGAAGTAACTAATGTATAAACACTAATATCAGTGCACGTATTCGCAAACCCATTCACGCACGTACACAAACATACAGACACACATATGCAAACATATATATATAAGGATATGTATAAAATATATGTATATATATATACATATATATATACATGCATATATATATAAATATATATATGCATATATACATATAAATATATATATATGTATACATACGTATATGTATATATATATATATATATATATATATATATATATATATATGTATATATATATATCACTGTCCAGTAATGTCGTTACACATTAGTAATTACACTAAGAACCCACTATTATTTGGATTTAAGAAACATACACATTCACAATGTGTATGTTAAAAACGAGAATTAAAGAACATAAAAACTCAGTTAAATATGCTCAACATAACTCCGCGGTATTTCAACACGTAGCCAACAACAATCACAGAA
>NC_134819.1:5708671-5711171 GCF_046742065.1 Oratosquilla oratoria
CTAGAAAACTTGGGCAAGTGGCAGTCATACAACCGCAGGGATTACACCAGTGCCCATACAGTGAAGTGAAAAAATGACTAATAGTTTATTAGTAGAGGTGGAAGCTATATATTATATAGATTCGGTTGTATTATGTTTTTTATCGCTCTATGAGTTCACGAAACTATCAAAACAAAATTACCTGACAGTGAGGGGCAGCACGACGTATGTCAGCGCTGATGTGCTGCTCGAGGGCTGACAAAGTTGATGCTCGCTGATTTGCTAGGATGGGCAACACATGTCACATCAACATTGATTTAAGAACTGATTGATTAATCAAATAAGTCGTGCGCTAACGGAATCGTCCCCCTCTGATAGAGTGACGTAATTCCAGGGAAACAAAACGGGACATTATTGACATCACTACGGACCAGGGCCTCGCGTTATTATTTCTTTATACATACATATATATATATATATATTTATGTATATATATATATATATATATGTATATATATATATATATATATATATATATATATATATATATGCACACACACACACATACACACACGCGCGCACCCTCCCCCTCCTCTGAGACGATCAGCTCGGGTCAGGTCGATGGCCCACAGACTATTGTAGGCCTTTCCATGTATATGGAAAGACGTCGCTTTGTTCAATCTATGAAAATGTAGTTGTTCTGTGTCTATCTAATTGTGTTGTGTTGAATTGTATTATATTAATTTGAGAATGACTCCTTGAAGTCGAAACGTCAAATTGTGTTATCAAAATGGATAACTTTGGACAGCTAGTTTATGATCACCCTCACAAAGTCAGAACTGTAGTGAGGAGAATTGAAAATATTAGGAAAAAGATAAATAATTGTGACAATGCTGTGGTGTTTTAACTCAGTGTGTAACAAGGAGAGCCTGCACCCCAAGTATACGATATATATATATATATATATATATATATATACATATATATATATATATATATATGTTGGTACATTGTGACAAGTTGAATCATATATATATATATATATTATTACATATATATACATATATATATACATATATATATACATATATATGTATTATATATATTATATATACATATATATATATGTATGTATATATATATATATATATTATAATATATATATATATATATATATATATATATATTAGGTACCAAACTCCACTCAGGGTAGGGATAGGGAGGGTTAAATAGGGTTAGGTAATGATAGGGAACGTTAGGTAAGGTTAGGTAAAGGTATCATTATGCTTATGGTTAGCATACGTTAGGTAAGAGTAGGTTAGGTTAATGTACTGTAGGTTAGGACAGAATAAGTTAGGGTATGCTACGTTAGGTTTAGGTAAGGTTAGTTACTCTCCTTGCACATCAATCCAGTTTGGTTTGCGCACTTCCACCACGCCACAATTAATTTTGCCTAGGATTTCGTTTTTGCCGAGCGTCCCGTTTTTGCCTGATTCACCAATCAGGGACACGCAAATGTGTACAGTTGGGAGGAGGAGAAAGGGGAAGAAGTGGAGGAAGAGGGCGAGGGGGAATAAGAGTACAAGAAGGAGGAAGAGGATGACAAGGAGGAGGAAGAGGACGGGGAGGAAGAAGAAGAAAGAGATGGAGGACAAGGAGGAGGACGAGGAGGAGGAGAAGGACGAAGACGAGGAGGAGAAAGACAACGAGGAGGAGGCAGAGGACGAGGAGGAGAAGGAGGAGGAGGAGGAGGATGAGGACGATGAGGAGGACGTGGAGGAGGAGGAGGAGGAGCAGGAGGAGGAGGAGCAGGAGGAGGAGGAGGAGTGGGTATCGATGGACCGTGGCCCTCGATGATTAATTGGCCAAGTTGTTCCCTAACCTGCACAAAATCGTCTGCCTTTAGCCAAATTAAAATAAGAGTTCGAATCGTATTGAAAGGAATTAAGTCCTTGGTTATTTTCTAACTATGATCCTGTATTAAGGTTATCACTAAACAGTTAATTTCGATGAAGAAACCCCCCCTCACGATAGCTATCCTAATTCAGGATAATCTAACTTGGTTAACAATTGTAACACGCGACATACCAGACGATTCTCCTCAGCTCAAAGTCGCCTCTTAAGGTACATTTTGCTCGGTGGGATTATTGCTCAGCGATGATCGCTCATGGTGTCAAACGATTTTCTAGGGCACTAATTCTTTATTTTTGAATGGGTTCTGTTAAAATCACCAGCCTCGTATTTTGGAGCTCGAAGCAAAAAGGCCCTATTCAAAGACAAAGAATTAGTGGTCTAAACAATCATTTGGCGATCTTCATTGAGCCATAAACTATCATTGTTGATTGATAACCGCATCGAACCAAAGGTACTTTTAGAGTCTAAGAATGAGTGATATTGCTCCAACCGTAATACATAGTTCTATTCTAGCTGCCGTCAAACTTTTATTCAGCTGGAAGAAAGTCGCCATTTCGAAGGGGTAAACGAGAGCTCGTAATCGTGTTCACTGGATCAAGAGACATCA
>NC_134819.1:5718671-5724654 GCF_046742065.1 Oratosquilla oratoria
AAATGACACAAACATATATATGTATGTATATATATATATATATATATATATATATATACATATATATATGTACAGCTATATGCAGAAAACTATCGTTAGTAGGGTGTCGAAACATTCGCTAATGAACATAACCTTATGATACCGAAGGGTTGGTATTTCTGGGTTCGAATTGTTCGAATTCCTTCTGAAATGAATATGAATCGAATAATAGTTCCGGAGTTCATATGGATTCACTATGACATGATAATCTTATTTTCCTATGGAGACTTCCACTTGTCTCGAATGGTGTCGTTGTGTTGTGTCCAATTGATTAGCGGGATTTACTAACGACAGTGTTCGGTGCAGCTGTACATAAATATATATATATATGTATATACAACATATTTATATATATATATACACAAATATATAGATATGTACATATATATATATATATGTTCATCTGCTGGGATTCGAACCCCCGCCAGAGCGGAATGCTTCATATAAAGCGAGGACTGTACAGCCTGTACTACCGTGACCCTTCAAAACAGAACAAATTAGTTCACGGACTAATCATTCTGCCGAGGGCACTCGGGTAGAACGTGGTATGTACTATATTTCATCAAATCCTTTATGCAGGCTAGTCTTCCGACAAGTGTTTGTGTCATTTGACAATTGGAAATAAGCTCATCTGCTGGGGGTTCGAATCCCAGCAGATCAGTTTATTTTCAATTGTCAAAATGACACAATTATATATATGTATGTATATATATATAATATATTATATATATGTATATACAGTATATATGTGTATATATATACATATATATATATATATATAATAACATATATATATATATATATATATATATATGGTATTGTAAAAGTCCTCGTATTTGGCTTTCTATATAAGTCATCTTCAAATAATCGCCATATTTTTCACGAAAATCGAAAATTTTTAATAAAGATAGACTTTGTAATGAATAAACAAACGAATGAATGAATAAATAAATAAATGAATAAATAAATAAATAAATAGATAAATATAAAATTCCCTCGCGCGTTTAAATTTCCTGCGTGTTGTTGTTGTTGTTGTTGTTGTTGTTGTTGTTGTTGTTGTTGTTGTTGTTGTTGTTGTTGTTGTTGTTGTTGTTGTTTGTTGTTGTTGTTGTTTATGATGATGATGATGATGATGATGTTGTTGTTGTTGTTGTTGTTGTTGCTGTTGTCGCAACTTGTGAGTTTATCTTTCAACTTGTCAAAAGCTTGCTGTTGTGCAAGTTCCAACATGAACTTTGAGTCCTTCCTCAACAAAGAACCTTAAACGGATTTAGCAATGTAAGCATATTCGTTGAATAAATTTTCTTTTTATAATATCCTGTCAATTCCCAAGAAACCTCTAACTTTTTCTATATTGGTTTGGAACTGGAAAATTCTTCACTGTTTCAAAACCTTTGAATTCACTGTACTGAAGTCTATGTTACTAACTACGCTATGACTCACTAACGGCGCTACGCCCATAACACTGTCCTGCAAAAACTTACATTTTTTCAAGTTTCACTTTCAATTCTGCTTCAACTAGTCTTTAGAATATCAAACCTGATTTCTTAAAGTGCTCAACCGCTGTCTGGTAAACTATTAAAATATCATCTAGAAATACACTGGCAGTGTTTCCTAACAATCCATCTTGAACTGTATTCATTAATCTCATGTAAGTTAATGGACTATAAAATAACCCAAATGGCATTCGTTTGAACTAATAGTGTCCCGTTGGAGTAGAAAATGCTGTGAACTCTCTTGAGTCTTCATGCAACTCTATTTGCTAAAAAACAGATTTGATATCTTTAGTACTTAAATATCTATTCTCAGTTCCCAAACTTCTAAGAATGTCCCCTATCACTGGTAACCTGTCACTTATGGTGTGCTTATTCAATTCCAACTGGGCGCATAGTACTCTCTGATTTTGGCACCAGGATCAAAAAGAAGTTCCACTCACTTTTACTATGTTCAATAATATCTTGCGATAACATTTCAGTGATCAGTTTATCTACTATGGTAAGTTTTGAGTGAGGAACATTGTAGGCAGGAATATAAATAGGTTGAGTCCCTAGTTTTAATTTAATCTGATGCTTTAAAACAGTTATTTTGCCTAAGGCGTCCCCCGGGAGAGCAATTGCTTTATTGTGCTTAACGAGCAAAGCAACCAAGCTTTCATCCAACTCAGAGCAACTAGTATCTTCTACTTGATTCTTGTATTTCTTTCCCAACTCTGTTTCTTCCTGAACTAAACAGATTATTGAAATCGGTAATTCCACCTCCTCAGTACTCTCATTTAATATCTTAAGGGTTTTTTTACACACCTGAAAACATCCTATTTGTGTACCTTTTCTTAAGACTATATCTTTATTCAAAGTATTAATCATTGATATTTCTACCATGTTCTTATTTTACTTATAAATCCCTGGGAATAATTTCAAACCTTTTAATCTAATTGAATCTAGGATGGTTACAACTTCAGAGTCTACAGTGACCTACCTTTTCACTGCATTCAAACTTTCAACTGCAATCACTATCCTGTTAATTTGCTCTGAAGTGTAATAATGTTCGACTTTTATTACGAGACGACACTCCAAATTTACGTTTACGTTTTACGACGGATTACGCGCCATCCCTCCACCAATTTGCAAGATTTATTTTGTAGTTGTATGAATTAGGTAATATTCTGGGATTTCCTTGAATATCCCGAGTTGGGTTCGCTATATATGGCTTTACTTGTCTGATGGTCCCTGGAACGCTCGGTCGGCTCCCTCTGTCCGCTCGGCCGTTATCTAAAAGACAAATGTTATAATTCCTATCTAATTTTCATTCAAGGGATTCTTTTCTTTGATTCTTTGTTCACTGGTCTTAAATTCTGGTTGATTTAAAAATGGGATTAACTGATAGTTCACTAGGATTCCCCCTAAGTCAGCAGGACATATGACAATGTTTTCTCCTTTTCCCTCATTTGGGTTGGAAATCCCTATCAATAAATCTCCTGGAACAACATATGCCATTCTAATCACTCACGTGCTACAGGAATGTGCAAATGTTTCATCTTGTATATAAGATGACTTCTATTTTTTTCACCATGCAAATATTTTTGTTTTTCAAAAACAACAACAGCATAACACAACCCAAACAACGCAAAAAACAAAAACACCGTTTTTTAGTTATTTTTTTTTTTTCAAAGAAAAGTAAAAAAAACTAACAAAACAAAAAAAAAAAAAAAAAAATAAACAAAACAAAAAAAAAAAAAAAAAAAAAAGAATAAAAAGAATGAAGGAAAAAATCGAAAATATAAAATAAAAAAAACAAAAAAAAAAACAAAAAAAAAAAAGAATAAAAAAAAAAAAAAAAATAATTTTTTTAAAACAAAAAAAAAAAAAAAAATAAAAAAAAAAAAAAAAATAAAAAAAAAAAAAAAAAGAAAAAAACAGTAAAAAAGAAAAAAAAAAAAAAACACAAACAAAACAAAAGAAAAAAAGAAAAAAAAAAAAGCCCGCCTCGGTTTTTTTTTTGTCAAAAATAAAAACTCTTACCTAATGTTTTTTAACTGATTTCCAGTTACTCCTTGCAGTGAGTAATGGATTGGTTCCAGGATTTTTACGCCTGGTTTTAACTGGTTTAAAACTCTACTAGTTATAACATTAGCTACAGATCCTGTATTAATCAATATTTTAATAGGTTTATTGAACATTCTATCAGAATGAGAGGTCCTACAGAAGTCCCTCCAATTGTAATTGTCAGTTTATGACTATCTTTGATGTTGGAGTTTTCTTTCACCCTTCTGTCAATTTTATCCTTAACACAATACTGTCTATTTGTATGTGTGTATATATATATATATATATATATATATATATGTGTGTGTGTGTGTGTGTACATATATGTATATATATACATATTTATATATACATATATATATACATAACATATAATAATAATATATATATATAATATATATAAATATATATATATATATATTATATAAATACTGGGGAGTTCTGGCAAATTGGTTTATTCTATGTCTGTGGGTTTTCCCCCTATTTCGGGGTGCATAACGAAAATTTCTTTCTAACATTCATGTGTTTTAATGTCCTATCCTTTGATGATACATACAGAGAGGTGGATTTCTACAACTGAACAACTGAATTCATTATGACCCTCATATTTGCAATTTATACAAATAGTTCCATAATAACGGTCTTGTGCTCTATAGCCATAAGCATTACAATTGTAACATCACAATTCAAGCACTTATGATGGGCTTCTAACTCTATGTCCAATTTTCACTTTTTCTTAGTAATACTCACCCATCCTGAAATTTTCCTCTTTTTTTTTTTCTGTTGTCCCACTGTCATCATACTGTATATGCATTTATGATTCTGGTCTTACTGTACCCTCGAAGAAGATAATCTACCTCCCCTGAATTCATAGTTGACTTGAGATCTTTTTATAGCTTTTTTTGGGTTAAGTCATCAGATTTTTTATTAGCAAGCCAAATGTGATTAATTTTATTATTTGAGAAACTTTAATTTTGTCACTAGAGCTTTCTATCTAATCTGGATCTTTCAAAATAGTATTTATGTCTTTTGACCATCTATCTAATCTTGCTAAGTATTCTGTATCTGATTTACTTGTTTTAACTTTTTTGATCATTCTAACCAAAGACTTGATAGGTTCCTGATCACACTTTGACATAAAATGTTTAATGAAAAGTTTTTTTATACTCCTCATATTTGTTTATATCTTCAATTTGCTGGAAATTTATGATAAACCTGGCTCTACCTTTCTCAGGATCTAAATTATCTTTTCAATTTTCTATATATATATTTCTTTTTCATCTGATATATTTTGCTTACATTTAAAGTGTTAATCATGCTGAGAAATTTATTAACTCCTAAGGAGTTTTCATTACCGGTGAATTTGGGAATGTTAATATTCGAGGTATGAACTTCATGTCTAAGAACATTAGTGTTATTCATACCTTCAATTTTAAGTTGACTTGACTTGACTGCCTCCACGTAGTCTTCCTTACGTACGTCAACCTCGTCGTTCCTCGTCAGTCTTTGTTCACTGCTGCTTTGTAGTGGCTCATTCCCTGCTTTGTAGATCGTCTTGTAGATCTCTTTGTAGATCGTCTTGAAGATCGTCTTGTAGATCGCCTCGTTCCTTGTTCATTCGTAGTATAAAGACTCCTTGTTCCTCGTCCTTGAAATTAATATACGCGTTGGATGTGGTTGTACACTGCGTGGTTGTACACTGCGTGGCTGTGGTTGCGTGCACTGTTTTTAAAGTCGATTGGTGTACCAGTTTCCCTGTAAACCTCAGATCTTTTTTTTTCTTCTTGCCTAATTCCACTTCGGAGAGGTTCATCTAATCACTTCGGAGAGGAGGTTCGTCCTTCATTTCACTTTCACAACTTTCTTAATTCCTTTACATATCATTTTAATAATTGTAAGTCCTTCATCTCTAGGAGGCCCCATGCCTCTTATCGTCCTACTGATATGGGGGTGAAATTAAACGTATATTTTCTTTTTTCATCTTCTTTGCGATTAATATTAATACAAACACTTTACACTTCACAACTTTAATTTTGATTAAGTTCACCGGAGGGATTCCCACCTGGGATCCTTTTACATAAATTACAACATAACAACCCCAGCAAACCAAGTCTGGCTTCGACGTCACTATCTAATTCATTCCAATAGCTTTGACAGTACGATAAGTTGCCAACAACACGTGCCACCCTTTAAGGGTGTGGATCTTAACTTCCGGGCCTACAATAATTTCTCTCCTCCTCCACCTTTTCCTCTCCCAATCAGAAAAGACTGTTTATACTGTCTCAAGCAATACTGCTCTACGAGCAAGAAAGCTTTTCACGAAGCGAGGTGGCTTTAAGGTTCCAATCTGTAACATCCAGCAACTATATCGTATACCACTAGCTTATGTTTACAAATATTAG
>NC_134819.1:5730154-5737654 GCF_046742065.1 Oratosquilla oratoria
GTGCGCTTTCTTTCTAACCAAATCGTTCATTCTGGCGTAAAACCCTCTTTTTATTCCGATTTCGATTTTCAGCCTATCCGTCCCTCCACCTTTTTTCCTCTTCTTCCTCATCCACTCCACTCTCTCTCCCTCTTCCTGGTCATCTGTTTCTCTCCCTCTTCTCCCCTTGCCTTCTCTCTTCCTCCTCTATCTCCTCTCTCTTGTAACATCTTTACTTCTCTTTCTTCTCTTTCTTCTCCTTCTCCTCCTCCTCCCCCTTTCTACATCCTCCTCTTCTTCTTCTTCTCCTTCCTAGATTCTTTCATTAGTTTTCTTTTTTTCCCTATGTTTATTAAACTGATCACTCTCTACTCTTCGTCTTCTCCTCTCCCCATTTTTCTCGCTTTCCCTCCTCATCCGAACCACTCCCTCTCCCTTTTCCTTCTTATTTATTTCTCTCCCTCTTCTCCACTCCCCTTCTCTGTCTCCTTCCTTTGTTCTTTGTAGTAATCACTCTTCCATAATTGTTTTTCTCGTTATTGTATATTTCTACATTTTCTTAATTTCAATTGCTCTCTTCTTTTCTAATTCACTTTTGTCTGCTCAGCGCGTCTCGCCGTAGATTATGCATACATACTATATATATATATATATATATATATATATATATATATATAAATATATGCATATATATATGTATATATATATATATATATATATATATATAAATATATATACATATATAATATATATATATATATATGTATATATATATATATATATATATATATATTTTTTTTCAACCACAAATCACTTTTAATTCCATGACATCGCAATCAAGACTGAGAGTCGCTCAAAGGAAGCATCCGTTGGAAATTGAAACGTGGACGAGCCCAGGATTCGAACCCAGCTACCTCGTAACAAAGTTACAGTGACGTAAACCAATACGCTATCAATTTGCAACAGATGCCTCCTTCGAGCGACTCTCAGTCTCGATTGCGATGGCATGGAATTAAAAGTGATTTGTGATTGAAAAAGATATTAATTGATCACTGGAAACCATTCAGTGTGTATGTATATACATATATATATATATATATAATATATATATATATATATACATATATATATATATATACATATATATATGTATATATATATGTATACATATATATGTATGTTTATATATAATATATATAAATATATATATATATATATGCATATATGTATATATATATATATATGCATATATATATCATATATATATATATATATATGTGTGTGTATATATATATATATACATATATATATATATATATGTATATATTTCCTTTCATTTATCTCTTATTCCTCCTGCATTCCTTTCATTATTCTTTTCATTGCCTATTATGGCTCTGATTTTTGTGTCGTCGCTGTCGTTCTCTTCTCGCAATGTTCTTTTCGTTTTTCTTTTTCATATTTTCACTAAGTCTATTTTTATGCCCATCATCCTTATTCTCTTCCTCATCATCCTCATCTTTATTCTCCTCATCCTCATCCTCTTCCTCATCTTTATTCTCCTCCTCTTCCTCGCCCTCCTCCTCTCCAGCCACATCCTCGTCCTCCTCCTTCTCCTCCTCCCCTACTCCTAATTCTAATCCTGATCCTCCTCGTCCTCCTTGTCTTCGTCAGTGTCCTCCTTCATATCCTCCTCCTCCTCGTTCTCCGCTTCACCGTCTGTCTCCTCTTTCTCCTCTTATTCTCTTCCTTCTCTTCCTTATCCTCTTCCTCATCATCCTCATCTTTATTCTCCTCATCCTCATCCTCTTCCTCATCTTTATTCTCCTCCTCTTCCTCGCCCTCCTCCTCTCCAGCCACATCCTCGTCCTCCTCCTTCTCCTCCTCCCCTACTCCTAATTCTAATCCTGATCCTCCTCGTCCTCCTTGTCTTCCTCAGTGTCCTCCTTCATATCTTCCTCCTCCTCGTTCTCCGCTTCACCGTCCGCCTCTCTTTCTGTCTCCTCCTTCTCCTCTTATTCTCTTCCTTCTCTTCCTTGTCCTCCTCGTCCTCTTTTTTCCCGTCCTCCCCATCCCATTTCACCTCCTCATTCTCCTCCTCCTTTTCCTTCTCCTCCTCCTTCTCCTCCTCCTCATCTTCCTTTTTCTCTGCCTCTTCGTCTTTTTTCCTCCTCCTTCTCCTGCTATTCCCACTCGTCGTCATCCTCTTCCTGGTCTTCCTCCTCCTTTTTCCTTATCTTCCTCCTCTTCTATCTTACTTTGTTTATTTATTTATATTCATATGATTTTCTTTGCCGCTTGCTACATCGTTAGATCAAAAAGGGTCTTTAACAAGATATAATACTTGCAAAATTCCAATTACACTGCGCTATTCAGAATGGTTTCAAACTTTATTTTTTCTAATCTTTATTTTTTCTTATGGAAGAAACGAAGATAGAAAAGGATCGGGAAATGGAGAAAGAAGAAAGAGAGAGGGAAAGAGAGGGAGAGAAAGAGAAAGAAAAAGAGAAAGAAGAATAGTGAAAGAGAAGAATAGGGAAAGAGAGAGAAAGAGAAGAAAATATAGAGAAGGAGAGAGCTATATAAGTATAAGTAGAAATATAGAAAGAGAGCGAGCGAACGAAAGATCGAGTGAGAGTGAGAGAGAGTTGCAACATCAGGAACGCTGCAGTAGAGGGTCAATGGTGTTGAGGAAATTTGGACTCTATTCCCATCGAGCATAAGAACCGAACATGTGTGGGAGATCCACACGTAAGACTCGTACACCATACAGGGGCCAAAGACGTTTTCGGCATTCATTCGAAACCTGCGAGGAGGCAAGGCAATTTGCTCCTCCTCCTCCTCCTCCTCCTCCTCCTCCTCCTCCTCCTCCTCCTCCTCCTCCTCCTCCTCCTCCTCCTCCTCCTCCTCCTCCTCCTCCTCCTTCTCCTCCTCCTCCCCTCCTCCCTCCTCCTCCTCCTCTCCTCCTCCTCCTCCTCCCCTCCTCCTCCTCCTCCTCCTCTTCCTCCTCCTCCTCCTCCTCCTCCTCCTCTTTTTTGTCCTTCTCCTCCTCATCTTTCTCCTCGTCTTTCTCTTTTTTCTCTCTTTTTTCTCTTTCTCCTCCTCCCCTTCCCATCCTCCCTCTCCTCCTTCTTCTCCTTCTCCTCCTTTTCTTACTCCTACTCCACCTCCTCGCTGTCGTCGTTTTTCTGTTCGCCTTCCTCCTCGTATTTCTTCTTATTCTCTTCCCCTTTCTTCGACTTCCTCCTCCTCCTCCTCCTCCTCCTCGTTGTTTTTTTGTTCGTCTTTCTCTTCGTCTTTATCCTTGTTCTCCTTCTTCGTCCTCCTCCTCGTCCTCATCCTCTTCTTCCTCCTCCTCGTCTTTCTGTTCGTCTTTCTCCTCGTTTTTCCTCCTTGTTCTCACCCCATATCTTTATCCTCCTCCTCCTCCTATTCCTCCTCATTAATCTTCCTTGTCTTTCTCCTTGTTCTTCTTCCTCCTTTTCTTCCTCCTCTTACTCCTCCTTTTCCTCGTCTTCTTCTTTATGTCCCCTTCCTCTTCCTGTCCTCTTCCTCTTCCTCCTCCTTCTCCTCCTCCTTGTTGTCGTCGTCTTTCTGTTCATCTTTCTCCTTGTTCCCTTCCCCCTTCTTCGTCCTCCTCCTCCTTCTCGTTTTTCTCCTCCTCGTTGTCTTTCTGTCCGTCTTTCTCCTCGTCTTTCTTCTTTTTCTCCATCATCTTCGTCTTCCTCCCCTTCCTCCTCCTCCTCCTCCTCCTCCTCTTCCTCCTTTTTTCCTTCGTCATCATCGTCCTCTTCCTCTTCCACTTCGTTTTTCCGTTCATCTTTCTCCTCGTCCTTCTCCTTGTTCTCATCCCCCTTCTTCGTTTTCCTCCTCCTCCTCCTCCTCCTCCTCCTCGGCCTCCTTCTTTTCTTCCTCCTCCCCGTCGTTTTTCTGTTCGTTATTCCCCTCGTCTTTCTGTTCTCGCCCTTCTTCGTTCACCTCCTCTTTCTTATCGTTTCTGTCTTCGTCTTTCTTCTTGTTCTCTCCGTCTTTCTGTTGGTCTTTCTCCTCCTTCTCCTGCTTCTGGTCATCCTCTTTCCCTCTCCTTCTCCTTCTTCTTCCTCTGCGTCCTCCTCCTCCTCTTCCTCCTCCTCCTCCTCCTTCTCCTCCTCCTCCTCCTTCTCCTCCTCCTCCTCCTCCTCCTCCTCCTCCTCCTCCTCCTCCTCCTCATCATCATCATCATCATCATCATCATCATCATCATCATCATCCTCATCCTCATCCTCATCCTCATCCTCCTCATCTTCCTCCTACTCCTTTTCCTTCAGTGTTCGAGTTCACAAGCCCATTATAGTCGGCTCCTTTGTTTTTGTCTTCTTGATCCCTAAGCCTATATTTGGAGAGGCGTTTTTTCTTTTTCTTTTTCTTTCTTTCTTTCTATCTTTCTTCTTCCATTTGTTTACTTCTTTACTTCTCCAGATCAAGTTCTTTGTCTATTTCTTTTTCCTTTCCTTTTTTCTTTGTTGGGAAATATGTGATTAGGAAATAAAAGAGAAGTTGGATAGTGAAAGAGCAGCGAGAGCACAGGGAAAGAGAGAAAAAAGAGAGGGAGGGAGGCATTTAATATGCAAATCTTAAGTGCCTCCCTCTCTCTTTTTCCTCACTTTCTCTCTTATTTCTTTACTATTCATTCATTTGTTTATTTGTTTATTCGTTTTTTATTTTATATATATATATATATGTATATATGTATATATATGTATGTATGTATGTATATATATATATATATATATTTATATATATATATATGTATGTATGTATATGTATATATATATATATATATATATTTATATATATATATTAGAATGCACTAATGTCGTAACACATTGGTAAAATTTAAAGTTAGAACCCACTGTCGGTGGAAAAAGATAAAAAGTGAGATGATTGTTCCTGTATATTTCGACCACTGTCTGTGGTCCTCTTCAGCAGAATGATTACAAAGGTATAGTACAAGAATATATACATAGTGATGAGGTACACGAAGGGGGACATGGAAAAACATTAAACCTCCGGACATGTTTTGGTATCGGTATATTGACGACATTTTCACGATTTGCAATGACGATTGGGGCTTATTTGATGAATTTCTTGCTAGAATTAACAACTTAGCAAATAGCATTGAATTTAAAGTGGAATGGGAATATAACAATAAATTACCCTTTTTAGACATTCTAGTGATTAGGAATTGTGACCAATTGTCCTTCTCAGTTTACCGGAAACCAACCCACACAGGTAGTTATCTTCACTATTTTAGCCACCATCCAGACAAAGTAAAATACAGTGTCGCTTCAGGTCTGTACCTAAGAGCCCTTAGACTATGTAGTCCACAGTACCTTGAAGAAGAACTAGAGGAAGTAAGCTCACAACTAAAGAAAGTAGGATATCCAGACTGGTTCTTACTTAAAGCCCTTAGTAAAGCAAAAACCAGCCATTATAAAGATAACTCCAAACTCATAACATACACAATTGGTACAAAAAATGTATAAAATTATCATACCATGACTCTATCCACAAAGTTTCTAAACTACTTCCTCCTGAACAAATCAAATTCACATTTAATTATCACAACAGCCTATTTTCTAAAGTAGTTAATGTCCATAGAAGATCCCAAGATAATAACAACCCAGGAGTTTATGAATTACCATGCAAGGATTGTGATCAAGTGTACTGGGGTCAAACCGGACGAAACCTCACCACCAGGATTAAAGAACACAAAAGCTCGGTTAAATATGCATTCTAGAACTCTGCAATGTTTCGTCACTCATTCAACAGACCACCGCGTAGACTGGGACAACGCAGATATCATTTTTAAATCAAATTGTAGCTTAATAGAATCTTCTTTCATCAAAGATGGCTCGAATTTCAACATCTCAAAAGGTCATTGGATTCCGAACTGTATTACATCATTATCAGTTAATAGAATATGTTCAAACATTATTGGTTCCAACAACGATCACTCTACCTAGGGTATTTCACCTGTGTCTTCCCATGTCCCCCTTCATGTACCTCATTACTATGTATATATTCTTGTACTATACCTTTGTAATCATTCTGCTGAAGAGGACCACAGAGAGTGGTCGAAATATACAGAAACAATCATCTCACTTTCTTTTTCCACCGACAGTGGGTTCTAAGTTAAAAAAAAGAAAAAGAAAAAGAAAAATATATATATATATACATATATATATTTGTTGAGACATTCTGACAGGTTGATGTAAGCGGAATAGGAAACACAGGAGTCTTGGTTTTGAGTTTATTCCTGACTAGTTTCGCAGGTATGCATACCTGCGAAACTAGTCAGGAATAAACTCAAGACTAAGACTCCTGTGTTTCCTATTCCGCTTACATAAACATATATGTATATATATATATATATACATATATATATGTATATATATATATATATATATATATAATATATATATATGTATATATATATATAATACTTTGGCTATCTCTTCTCGATTTTTTCGTCTTCGCCTTGTTCACCTTGTCCTCCACCCCTCTCTCTTTTCTCTTCTCTCTTTTTCTTTTCCTCTCCTCCTCCATTTGTTTGCCTCTCCCTTTTCCTTGTCCCTTTTTCTCTCTCTGTTCTTCCCTTTTCTTACACCTCATCTCTCTCTCTCTCTCTCTCTCTCTCTCTCTCTCTCTCTCTCTCTCTCTCTCTCTCTCTCTCTCTCTCTCTCTCTCTCTCTCTCTGTATCTCTCTCTCTCTCTCTCTCTCTCTCTCTCTCTCTCTCTCTCTCTCTCTCTCTCTCTCTCTCTCTCTCTCTCTCTCTCTCTCTCTCTCTCTCTCTCTCTCTCTCTCTCTCTCTCTCTCTCTCTCTCTCTCTCTTCTTTTTATTTTTTTCTTCCTTTAGTTGCAACATGGGGCCACGTGGCAGCCCAGTGGATACCATGTCGAGCTCACAGGCAGATGATCGTAAGTTCGATCCCCGGGACTCGCTGTGTGCTTCCTGCGTTGGTTTTCGATAGCCCTTATCAGACAGGAAGGCGACCCAACATCGGCCTAAAAAAAAAAAAAAAAAAAAAAAACGCCGCAACTGACAGGGCATTGAATTACCAGGGGTTTCTCATTTCCCACTGCGTGGGAGTGGGATGGTGAGTGGGTGAGGTGAGGTGCAGCATCCATCTTCTTCACCTCCCCCCCGACCTCTTTGCTCCCCGATCTTAATTCTATTTTATGCCTCTTTGACTCATGTTTCTCCACGTCTCGCTCGCAGTCGATCACCATCAATGATGTTCTCTACATCTTCTTTGTATCCCTTCCTCCCTTGCCATCCCCCATCCTCTCCTCTCCCTTTCTTCCCATCCTCTCTTTTCCACTCTTCCCCCTTCCTCTCCTTTCCCATCTTCCCACATCCTCTCCTCGTCTCTTCCCCATCCTCTCCTCGTCCATCTTCCCCCATCCTCTCCTCACCCCTCTTCCCCTAATTTCTCCTCGCCCCTCTTCCCCTAATTTCTCCTCGCCCCTCTTCCCCCATC
>NC_134819.1:5752654-5755154 GCF_046742065.1 Oratosquilla oratoria
TCGAGTCCTTGGCTTGTCTACGTATCAGTTTCTATGTATGCTTCTGTCGAGCTCCTTGGCAGTCTCGATCGTGATGGCATGGAATTAAAGTGATAAATGAATGTGGTTGATTAATATCTGTATACTGGGGACCATTCAGTATATATATATATATATATATATATATATATATATATATATATATATATATATATATATATATATATATATATATATACAGATTTTGGTTGTAGGAGACAGTCAAGTGAGGTACTTGGACAGGGCTTTCTGCGATAAAGATAGGAAACATAGGACGCAGGTGTGTTTCCCCGGCACCGGAATAGATGTTAGAGATAGGATTGAAGAGTGTTTATTAGGGGAAGGTAATGACCCTGTAGTTTGCTTAGATATAAGGGAAGTATTCCTGTTGTACGTGGAATCCTTCCGAGGCGTAGAGTTGGGGTCATGTGGCATTCCAGGGCTATTACAATGAATTGCAGGCTGGCAAAACATTGTAAGGCCAATGGATGGGTATTTGTAGATAACTGGGATCGTTTTTACGGTAGGAATCATCTATATACAAGGGACGGAATGCACTTGTCACCCAGAGGATTTTGGTTCCTTGCTGAATCCTTTGAGCGAGAAGTAGACATTCTACATTTTTTTTCGGGTAGATTACGTGGGAGTAGGGGGAAGTATCGGAATATAGTTTAGGCAATAGAAACAGCTTAGAAAGGTACTGTAAAAAGAATCAGCAATGGAGGTGGAGGGAAGATAAACTTAAAGTTTACTATACAAAGAGCAGAAGCATAATTAACAAAATTTATTTGCTGCGAGGTAAAGCATGCGTAGAGAATTTCAATATTATAGCTATTACTGAGTCCTGGATCAACATGGCTGATAAAAAATTCCTTCCGGAAATCAAAATAGAAGGATATATTTTTTTTCAAAAGGATAGGGTTGGTAGGAGTGGGGGAGGTGTAGCACTTTTCGTTAAAAACACAATAAACTGTATTATCAACAATTTGATTAAGAAAAAGGACTATACGGAATCCATTTGGGTAGAGAATATAGGCAAGAATAAGAAAGTTATTATTGGTGCCTTGTATAGACCTCCTAATCACAGCATTGAGCAGACTGGCCCCCTGATTCATGAAATTCACAAAGCATCCCAGTACAAAAACATTGTGATCATGGGAGATTTTGATTATAGAAACATTGACTGGGAACTTTAATAGGAGATCAGGAAACAAAGAAATTCCTAGATGTGGTGCAGGATATTTTTCTAAAGCAAATGATTACCGATCCTACGAGGGCAGAAAATACTCTGGACGTAGCTTTAACTAATAATGAGCACCTAATGAGTAATGTAAAAGTGGGAGATGGTCTAGGCACTAGCGATCATCAATAAATATGATTTGATATTATTTGGGAAGAATTAAAAAGTACGAATAACGTCCAAATATCAGACTTCAGGAGAGCAAACTTTGACAATATAAAAACCTATTTGAAAATGAATATGAAAAGTCATGTGGACGTTGCGGACGTTTCGGACATTGTCGAGTCTCGGTGCGTGACAAGGGGTCAAGTCATGACCAGGGGTCGGGTCACGGAGGGTAATATGCATACCTTGGGTCAGGTCATTTGAGGGTGAGGGTGCAACAGACAGGTCAGTGATTTGGATGAAATGTATAGCAATCTAACTGATTTAATCATTAATGCACAAAACACATTTATCCCCCTGAAGTCAACACGGAAAAATAGTTATACTCCCAAATGGATGACGGACAGATTGAAACATGAGATCGCAACGAAAAGAGGACTTTACGTAGAAATAAAAAAATGGGGAAGCACACCTTAGATCAAGATATAACGAAATGGCAAAACTGGATATAAAGAATACACGTACAGCAAAACTTAATTATGAAATAAGGTTGCTAGTCAAGCAAGATCCAACCCAAAGTTTTTTTTTTTCATCTCTAAAGAAAGAATAGGACCAATTAAAAACGATGAAAAGATCATGATAGAATCGGTGTTTACTAATGAGAGGTTAGATAAAGTAGCTGACTGCGATCCGATTTTCAGAGGGGATGAAGAAAGTAGTATATCTAATATCAGCTTTAGTAAAGTAGAATTACTCGAGCAGATTGAAAGACTTAAAGCTACAAAATCCCAGGGTCCAGACGGTTTTTTTCCGAGAATGCTATAGGAGCGTAAATTTGAAATCTGCGACCAGTTAACTGAAATATTCAATAAATCAGTAGACACTGGTTTTGTACCTACTGCTTAGAGGCAAGCAAACGTTGTTCCTGTTTTTAAGAAGGGAGATAGATCGTCTATATGCAACTACAGGCCAATCAGTTTGACATCGGTTATAGGAAAAATGCTTGAATTAGTAATAGTAAATAGACTCAGAGAACACACTGAAGGTCATAATTTAATTCGTGATTCAAAGCATGGTTTCTCCAAGGGTAAGTCATGTGTGACTAATCTTCTATCCTTTTATACTAAAGTATATAAG
>NC_134819.1:5760154-5770154 GCF_046742065.1 Oratosquilla oratoria
GCAATTTTTATAGATATTTCTCCCTAACATATTTATTGCAGTTTCTATATAAATCCCTCTCTAATATATTTATTACAATTTCTATAGAAATTCCTCTAACATGTTTACAACAATATCTTTAATAATACCATGTAACACATTTTTGTTCCCTGATTCTGTCAATTCCTGGTGTGTTTTACCTCATTTTTATAAAATGAAACACTATCATTTAATCAGAACCTTAGATTTGTGATCAGGACTTTTGAATTTTTTATAGTTTTCGAGATATTTTAATTTATTAGATCATATAATTAAATCAACAAAGTATATACTTATTTTATGAAACAAGCTTATCAAAAATAAACAAGTTGAAAATAAATGACAGTTATAAAGCAACTTAAACACATCAGAAATGACTGGATTTTATGGATTTGCTGTTGTAGTCCAGTTCACACTCCCATGGCTTCAAAAAACTTTAACAGATCCTGCACCAGCTGCTGGTAGTTTTCAGTTCTGTTGTTGCCTAGGAAACCCCTGAAAACTGCTATGAAACAGATCCATGCTGTTCTCTTAATCTTACTGAGCTTATTGGAGAACTCGGTAGACTTAAAAACCTTCTTTATCTGAGGCCCAAAAAATTTCCACCTTTGGTTTTGGCCTCATATAACCTGGGGAACAACTCAAGAAGGTACTTAAAAACGGCTGATGGTTGTCTTCACGAACTGCTTCATTAACCCCAACTTAATGTGATGTGATGTGAGCACAATCCTGAAATCTACCAGTGGCTCCTACATGACTTTCCAGATCCTAGCTACAAATTCTGTTCGCTACTCCCAATTCTTCCTGATGTAGTGGTCAGAGGTGGCTCTGTTGTCCCAAAGGCAGAAGAAGCATTGGAATTTGATAAATCCTCCTTGGAGATCAAGCAGGAAACCCACCATCTTGAAGTCTCCAATAATTTCCCAAGTGTACTGGTTGTATTGCAGAGTTTCCAGGAGGACTTTCATACTGTAGTAGTCTTCCTTCAACCAGATTGAATGGGCTAGGGGCAGCGTCGGGAACTTGTTTCTATTGTGGAGAACAGCCTTCAAACTTGTGGTAGAGCTGTCTATTAAGTGCCGCCACTTCTTTGGAACAAACGGCACCCCAAAACCTCAAACAGTCCAGGCACATCATGACAAAAGCAGAGGCCATTCCTAAGAGTATAAAAACCTGAGAAAGGTTCGTGCCGACTTCTCTCACTTGTCACCTTCACCTCCTCCTTGACCAAGTTATACTGCTTTCTCCTGGAGATGAATACTTCTACATTGGACTTGGTCAGACCATATATCTAACCAAGTCATTTACTTCTTTTTGATTTGGGAAGTGAGGAACTTTCTCTGGTACCTCAGGCAGGTAAACCAAGTCCTCGACATCCATCTCCTCTTCATCAAAATACTTGTATTACACTTCACCTAGAGCAGGTGGCACTGGCACGGGATATCTGGAGCAGTGAGGAATTGGAGGAATATATGATGGGAGATGTGGGTGATGCACAACAGCAGCATTCTTTCCTTTCCATCGCTTGCTAACATCCACCTAAAAAAAAAAAAAAAAAAAAAAAAAAAAATTTTGTGGAATGGTCTGTTTGCCCAAGCCAAACTCGTGGGCTGGAGAATTTCAGGGACCTTTTCTCTCCCTTTTAGCGTCTTACAGTGTTCACAACAGTAGTGAGGGGCCCGGGGCTTCTCCTGGTACCCAACTGACATCCAGAAGTACTTCTGATAGGCTTCGCAAACCTTCACCGACATTTCTAAGGAGATTTTTTTCTTCTATATACTCGCCGCATATATAACAGAAGTCAGAGGGGTTCCGGCATATGAAAATTTAGAAATATATGCAGTCAGAAAATGTTGATCATATAAATCTGGTATTATAAATAATAAGCATGTAAATAAACCTACATTTATAAAATAATTAGGGATTTCAGGTTAAAGTCGCCAAATAAAAAAAATAGCACCAAATTGCACCAAATGTATTTGAAATTATGATATAAATTGTTTTTACTAAAATTTTAAAATTCTATTAAGTTGAATGATAGTGGCTAGCATAAATTTTTACAAAATCAAACTTCATAGCACTTTATTTATTTTTTATTTATTTATTTATTTATTTATTTATTTATTTATTTATTTATTTATTTATTTATTTATTTATTTATTTATTTATTTATTTATTTATTTATTTATTTATTTATTTATTTATCTATCTATCTATTTATTTTCATTTGGGACCTAAGTAACACAAAGTGATTACGAGCCATAAACAGAGATATTTTTTTATTCTACATTGTGTAATCACTCTCTTACATATTTATTAGAACGTCTATAGAAATCTCTCTCTAACATTCTGTATTTATTATAATTTCTATAGAAATCCATACTTATTCAATTTTCTTTACAAAGACCCTTCATACTAGATTTAAGTTAGCTTTTGTAACATATATATAGATCTAGCTTAAACACTAATATAAAATAACAACGTAGATTCTGTTTTGTGAAGTTTCAACAAATAGATTATGAAACTGTAACTGGGTTTCGAACTTTTGGATACCACAAAGCAAGAACGTTACCAATGCATCAAACTTAACCGTATTTTCAGATCGTTCTTTTTATACCGTCAAGTTTAGCGCAATGGTAACGTTCTTGTTTTGTGGTAAGCAGTCACACACGCAAGAGCTCGAGTCCCAGTGGCGAAGCTTCTTAATAGTTCCATTTTCTTTGGAGGCCCGCAGCCCCATAGAAGCCTGCAGTGGTCCCTTGGTCCTCGCATAGATCTCTCTAGGAAGAAACGTAGGGTCTTGTCGTATGTGGTGTGTTGGCGTGGGGATTGTTTGTGTCATTCGTTATCAGAGAGAAGAGGTGATCAGTCACGGATTGTCTTTTCTCTTTATGTGAAAGAGTGGAGAGAAGGGGAGAGAGGCGAAGAGAGATACCGACTGTCAGCCCTTCTGGGCTGCACATTCAGATGAATTATTTTCTTTTACGTCTGTCCTCTAGGACCACCACTTTCAAGGCTCATTGTTGGTCACTGAAATCGTGTATTTATAAAGAAAAAACACAAGAAATGTACGACAGTAGAAATTATATTTGGATAGTGAATTTTATAGCTTGGTATTCTTGGTTTTATATTAGCCAGGCGACTTTAGTCAGGAGAAAAAAACTCATCCTATTACTCAATATTTTTTCAGGTTCAAAGAAACAAAGAACGCGCCAGAAGGGAAAAAGGAAAAGAAAAGAAAAGAAAATTACTCCCCCCCAGCTTAGTTATATATAAAAAAGAGAGTGGGGAAGCATGCCGGAGTAAAGAAAATATGAGTAACTCCCCCCACTTTAGTTAAAAAAAAAAGAAAAAAAAAAAGGAGGAGGTGGGGGTGGCAGTGAGGGGTTGGGCACGTGGGTGTTTACCTGGGAAAACAAACACTGCGTTTTGTTAGGCAAACACCAAATCCCTGTTTGCTGGGCAAATAGCCGTAGATAAGAAAAATAACGTCGGGAAACAAGTTGGTGAGTATATGTTTCCTGAGAACTGGGACACGAGGAAGAGGAGGAACAGGAGGCTGTGGTTTGTATTTCTATAGATAATGGTGTGGGTAATTATTTTCCATCGCTTTAAGCAGCCCCTATTTCCCTCTGGGAAGAAACGTTGGACTGCTGTCTGTGTTTTGCGAGCGTGGAACTACTTCTGTGTCACAGGTTTTTAGTGGTAGGTGGAGACATATTATCAGTTGCCGGTTTTCAGTCCATGTCTATGTCATGATCTGAATAAAATTGCTTGGAGTTTGATTATTTAATATAGTCCACGTTATTGTTGGGAGGGGGGGCAGTAGTCCAGTAGGTACTGTGTCATGAACAGGTGGTCATGAGTTCGATCCCCGGGACACAATGCGTGCTTCTTGCGTTGGTTCCCGACAACTCTGGCTAAGTGGGGAGGCGACCCAATCATTGACACAAAAAAAAAAAAAAAAAAAAAAAAAAAAAAAAAAAAAAACAGCGGCTTGCCGCGACTGACAGGGCTTTGTCCTACCATGGTTTTCTCATTTTCACACTTCGTGGAGCGGAATGGTAAGTATTATTGATGAGAGTACGGGGTTGAAGAATCTAAAATCCAGAATTGTATTTAATTTTTTCTTTCTTAAAGATTAAATAGATAAAATAATTCGTGTAGTTTTCTCCAAAACAATATACCTGTGTTGATAACCCCGAAGCATTTTTCATTTTCGTTAAACAAATATTAAACTCTGACTTAATTAACCTGGATGACGTATCTTTGTTCCAACGCAGGTCAGATAAAGGTCAAACTAGCAAATAGTACGGAACTAGAAAACGAATATTGAATCTTATAGTACTCTAGGATAACTACGGTGTATCTGCGTTCTTTTTATAGATAGTTGAAAGAATATTTTATCGAATAGCGTCTGAGTAAAGCTAGTTAGGTTGAATTAATTAGTCATCTTAATCTAGTATGAGTAAGCACTCTACCGGATATTCAGGTCTGACTAACGATATGTTAGAATTATACAAATATACATTTAGTTATAATGTATCAATACAGTATTTTTTACATATAATATTTTTGCCATAGGAGAAATGGTTTATCCAAATATGTATTAATTACAAATATGTATTAATTACCTCCCTTGGAAGGGGGAAAAAGCCTTGGTATATGTATGTATGTATGTATGTATATATATATATATATGGATATATGTATATATGTATATATATATATGTATATATGTATATATGTATATATATATATGTATATATGTATATATGTATATATGTATATATATATTCAGGTCATTTTAAGCTGTGTTTTCCATCTTTTATATGAATAAACTAAAGAACATACGAATGACAGAGACTGCAAGAGACGATAAGGCCTACGCTAGGTAGTTCCATGTTCATTACCACCTGTCATCCCCATCCATAACGTTGTCTAACATTTTCTTAAACCAACTGATAGTTTCAGCGCTCATTACTTGATTACGAAGTCTATTCCATTCGTTGACCCCTCTATTGATAAACCTGTTAATGACTGTTTCTTAAATCTAAATTTGTCCAGTTTAAAGTCATTACCGTGAGTTATTCCCTGTTGTCTTAATATGATGAACTTGCTTGGAACACCCTTGTTAAAGCCTTTGATTCACTTGCACACCTGTATTAGATCACCCTGTACTCTGCGTCTTTCCAGAGAGTGCAAATTAAGGTGCCTAAGCTTGTCCTCGTCAGGTAAATTTCAGAGCTCATGCATCATTTTGCCCATTCTATTCTGTACTAATTCTAGTGAATTAATACCCATTCTATAGGACAGAGACCAAAAATGTACCACATAGTATGGCTCTGGCTAAAGCCACATAGAATTTGATAACTATCTCCGCATTTTTATTCGTAACCGTCCTAGCAACTAAACCTAATGCTCTGTTAGCTCTATTTCTGGAGCTAATACATTGTTTCCTGGATTTAAGGTCAGGACTCACTAAAACTCCCAAGTCTCTCTCGGACCCATTTTTTTCTACAAAAGCGTTATCTAAGCCATACCTGTTTTCTGGACTGTGTAAACCTATGACTAATACGCTTTAGTTTGATATATTAAAGTTCATTTGCCATTTCACCGACCATGTGAACAGTTTGTTAAGATCTTTCTGCTAGAACTCGGCTTTTCTTCTGACCTAATTAAGCGTCCTATTTTAGTGTCTCAAGTGAGCTTGTACAATACCCTGCTTCTTCAAAGAGGAAAGATAAAGGCGCTGGGTACAAGTACAAGGCTGAAAATATCAAGAAGTTCCATGAAATGAACCAGCTAGCATTCTTAGTAAATGTTGAGCAGTTAGATGAAGGTCATGGCATGGAAGAAACCCTCTTGTTACATAATACTATAATGCATAAATCTTGTCGAACTGAGATTATCACCAGGATGCTTGAAAGAGCAGTCAAGCGCAAGTGTGAAACAGAATATACAGCAAGTCCAGTCAAAACTAGGCAACAGTTTGTGTCAACTGATGACTCTGAGTCAGTATGCTTCCTCTGTGATGAGACGGGTGGGTCATCTGGCCTGTACAGGTTTTCAACCAAGGCCCAGGCTCTGCCATTTTTCCATTTTTTATAGGCTATGATGTGACATCTTTCTTTGCCGGGAGAGGCAAAAGGAGTACATGGGAGACATAGCATGCTTTCCCTGGGGTCACAAAAGCTTGTTGTTACTGTCAAATCCACAATGTCAGTTGACAGAGAACTCATTGGCTCTCATTGAGAGATTCCTTGTGCTGTGCTATGACCGCACCATTGAGCTCTGCAACATCACTGCACCAAGAGAGCAGAAGTTCTCCAGGAAATCAAAGTCTCTTGAAAACATTCCTCATACAATAGCTGCTTTAAAGCAACATACTCTGAAAGGAGCATTTCAAGAAGGACATATGTGGGGTCAATCCCTGGAGAAAGATCCAGCATTTACCCAGCCCATCGCTCTTTCAATGGGAATGGGATGCAGCATGTTCCAGATGGACACTAAAGGGGACTATCCTTCAATAAGCACATGATATGTGCTGTGAACTGATATGCTGCAAATGCAAGAAATCTTTTAGAGGTCTGTGTAATTGTAGCAAAGCACATCTCATGCACTGCGCTATGCAACTGCGAAGAGGATTCTTTACAAATTTAGGCACCTTAAACAGAAGCTTTTCATGACTTAAATTTACAACTTGATAAATCAACAGTATTCATTCTGGTTTTGTGGTGAGAGGTTATGAAATTCAAAGTTATGTAACAAACGAGAAAATTTGTTTTGTCGTTTGTAAAGATGATCGCTGTCATTCAGTCTATTTACTTGTTGGAATGAATTTCAATGTTAACTGCTGTGTTTATTATGTATATTCAGAGTTATAATTCTTCAAGAACACTTGTATATTAGATATTTGATTAATCGTGGTGGAAAAGTTCAGCTTTTATATTGGCAAATTGCACAAAAAAGCCCAAGTTCTTTCACAATAATATTCAGAGGTTGCAAAACTATTTATTTTTTGTAGTTTTGATCAGTAGGGAGCTCTAATTCCATTTTTATCATCAAGAGATAGTTCTTTTTAATATTTTAGAAACCTGCCAGGTTTCATATTAATAACTTTGAAAAAACAATTAAGACCAATTATTCAATTTCTGTGACGTTCGCCACATGATTAGATGTTAGTTTCTGCTGTAGCCACAAGGGGACTCGGACATTTTGGCTTCATATCCAAAAAGGTTTACCTAGGGTTACTCTATAAGAGTACCAAGTTCCATGTTTTTAATCCAAAAATGCACGATCTTAGACTTAGATCATCCACTCTCTCTCTATCTATCTATATCTATATCTATATATATATATATATACATATATACATATATACATATATATATATATATACATATGTACATGTATATATATGTATATATATATATATATATGTATATATATACATATATATATATATATATATATATATGTATATGTACATGTGTATATATATGTATATATATGTATGTATATATATATATATATATATATATATATATATATATATGTGTGTGTGTGTGTGTGTGTGTGTGTGTGTGTGTGTGTGTGTGTGTGTGTGTGTGTGTGTGTGTGTGTGTGTGTGTGTGTGTGTGTGTGTGTGTGTTTGTGTGTATATATATGTATATATATATATATATATATATATATATATATATATATATATATATATATATATGTGTGTGTGTGTGTGTGTGTGTGTGTGTGTGTGTGTGTGTGTGTGTGTGTGTGTGTGTGTGTGTGTGTGTTTGTGTGTGTGTGTGTGTGTGTGTGTGTGTGTGTGTGTGTGTGTGTGTGTGTGTGTGTGTGTGTGTGTGTGTGTGTGTGTGTGTGTGTGTGCAGATTTGTAGTTTCTATCTACATTATTAAAGTACCGATGATTGGAGAGGCAAAATCTAGGTGGCCTCTTTTTTTTTACTGTTCCAGTGTTGTCTCTGGCTTATACATACAATGCAACCTACGAAGTAGCCTCTGGGGTTGCCAAATTCTACATATATTTTACATATATACAGAGGCTGTAATATTCAGATTGGGAAAAATATAACACAAAGTTCGTCGCGTACGATTGACCGACGATGACAGGCGCCGGACAGGCGCTGCTTCTATTGTAGTCGAGGAGAGCGGTCTCTTTTGTCCGACGCAGGTGTCCTGGGCGTTTCATCCGAAACGCTGAAGGCTTCCATTATCGAGCAGTTGTCTGGGAGCCTAGTCCTCGGGTCACTAGGAACAATAGATTGTCCATTGTGTTGAGATTTGGAGGAAAGATAGAGGTTTCTTCGACAATTGGCTTGAAGATATTGGAGTATTTCTCGCTCCATATGCGTGTGTGTGCGCTTGTGCACGCTGGGCATCGAAGTGGTTGACAACAGATGCTCAGCCAGCTATCCTCACTGTCCTCAGTGAGATTGGTACTCATGGAAAAAAAAATAATACAAGGCCCTTGGCATGAAGATACATTTACATAATATTGGAATAATGGTGGTATCGGGAAATGCGAATAAAATTTAATAGATTTAATTGTATAACCATGCGGAAGTAGATATTGTTTCCGTTCACCTAGGCAAAAATATACATTTATGAAGTTGTCGCTCAATTATTAAGATTATGGCAGGAGAGAGGACCTGGGGGTTTTGGTGAAGAGGATTGGTGATGGTCCTCTTTTGTAAGGGTAGCGTGAGTTTGTGAAGGAACAATCTCTATGTCGAGGCTACAGGGGACTCTTTTGATATGATTTTTGTGCAAGATGGTCTCCGTAAGATCGTGCAAACTGAATGCTTTGACTTTGTTCCTTGACTTATGTGCAATGATACAATAGGGCTCAAAGAATTTAGGGGAGAGCTTTGAGTTGGGAGTGTGGTTAAGAGTGTAAACAATGTCTTCAATTTCAAAGGTGCAAGCTGTGCCTGATTTGTTATGCAAACGGACCATTTCGTCCTTAGATGAAGAGTATTATGCATTATTTTAAAAATAGTATTAACAATTACTACTTTGACCTTGACTGGCGTAATGCCTGTTGCACACGTTTCAATTGCTGCGAGTATAGGTCTCCAGTGACCGTTTGGCCCGTTGGTAGCAGCTCATAATGAACCACTTGACGACCTGTCCACTAGACATAAAGCATAATCTTGTGTGTGAGGGACATCATCCTGAGGTGACAACCAATGTCTTGAACGCTTGGGAGTTTCGTACAGAACCCACTTTTCATCACTGGTAAGCACTCGATTGAATAAGGATGCGGTACGGTGGCGAGAAAGCAGCGATATGCAGGCTGCCACTCGTTGTCTCTTGTGGACCTCCAACAGCGTGTGCGAAACCCACTTGCTCAGTTTGAACGTCTTACCTAGGCGGTGCAGGTGAAGTCTAACTGTTTCATCGGAAACGTTGAACTGTCTTGCAAGTTCACCACACGTTAGACTACTGTCCTCTTCAATGGCCGCCTTCAGGACTCCGTCATTCATGACTTGTGGTCGTCCACTGCGAGGCTCATCACGGAGGGACAAATCTCCAGACTTGAATTTTTGAAACCAACGCCTTGCAGTACATTCATTCACAGCACTATCCCCAAACGCTTGACATATGCGGTGACTTGATGCAGCTGCTGATAAGCCCACTTTGAAGTCGTAAAGCAAACAGCCCCGAACGAGATCTGTAGATACCTCCATCCTTCTCCGCTGCTCTCCGGTGTATAATTGATGGGTGGGCACGGTGCGCGTGTTTTTATAACGTCTGATGTTCCTACTTTCGGCTGTTCGAATTTGAAAACAATTGCTACACGCATTCCGTCTATATTTCAATTTCATTCAATGGCTAATCAAAAAACGGACAGAACTTTTTTGGTTACCTTATATATACATATATATACACACATATATATATATATATATATATATATATATATATATATATATATACACACACATATATATATATATAT
>NC_134819.1:5777654-5785154 GCF_046742065.1 Oratosquilla oratoria
TTCTTCGCGTTCTTATTTGCGTTCTTCTCCGCATTCTTCTTCGTGCTGGGGATCCCGTGTTGGGGTTCCGCCCCGAGACCGAAGCCGAAGGGGAAAACGAGGGATTAGAGCGCGGAAAGATGCGGCCGTAGGCCGCTGTTTGCGCAGCCAAGCCGGGGGCTTGGCTGCGCAAAAAATACAGCGACTTCTTTATTTATGAACTGTAACATTACGACACACTATAGAACAACACCTCACTCAATAATTCATTGCAAACTCCAACGGACCCCCATAAGAGGGAACGCGGAGTCAACCAATTATGTATACTGCCAGCTTTATTCTCAGAGTAACATTCCTCTGAAGAAGCTACAAGTGAAACCGGTCAGGAATAAACTAGGAACGAGACGCGTGACTCTCTTTTTCCACCTTTTTCAACTTGTCACAATGTCTCAACATTTATGATCATCTTGTTGATACTTTCTACTTTGCGAACTGCAAATTTATGCGTAGAGTTGAACACAGAAATACTACTGCCAAAAGGCATAGTAAAACACAGTGGAGCGTTCTTAATGTATTCACGACGTTTCGTATACTTTGTACATTTTCAAGTGATATTGATTACAATAAAAAGGCATGTTTGTATATTTAGATAATATAGGTTTCATGGTGCGGGGTGAGGTCACGTAAAAATGGTGTGGAACTACGTGGGATGGTGGAACTCTGTGGGATGGTGGAACTCCGTGGGGAGGTGGAATTGCGTACAGTGGTGGACTTCATAGACGAAATTATGGCAAGATCTCTTTATTGTAGATTTAATTTTGGAGACTTCTCTTTAATAAGAAGGGCCTCGAGAATTTGCAGGCGCTTGGTATCCTGTTCTTGTCCAATAATTTTTGTGTTTTTCTCCAACATTTCCCTTGTTAGAGTGGTGTTGTGGCATGTGATAGTGTGAGTTTTTGGTGTACCATTTTGGAGGTGGAGAGTGATTCTTCTACTAAGTGTTGTTGTTGTGTATTCTATGTATGAGGAGGGTAGGGACGCACAGTTCCCTATTTTGCACGAGTATTCATACACAAGATGACTCCTTTGTAGGTCTCGGATTTTCGTGGAAGGGCTATTTTTCATGAGCAGTGATGAGGTTTTTCTGTTTGTATAATAAATGACAACATCGAGGAAATCTTGGGGTCGGGTGGGTTTGACAATTTTTTTTTATTGTTCTATTATGCGTTTATCTGTACTATAATCCGAGTGCATGAAGGCCTTGTAGAAGATTTTAATTCGTTCACCTTCTTTGTTGGTCGCGTTATGTTGTAGGTACCATTTATCTATTTCATGCTTAATAATCTTGTTGATTTCCTTGTTAGGGTAGCCATTGTTAACCAGGACTTGGGTTGCTCTCTCTATTTCTAGATGAGTGGCACTCCAACTACTGGAATGAGTGAGGGCCCTTCTGATGAAAGCTCTAATGGTGGAGTCTTTGTAGCGTTGGGGACACTCGCTCATTCCGTTAAGGCACAGCCCTGGGTTGGTCGGTTTTGTGTATACACTTGTTTTAAAGTAAGATGGACTTTGTTGGACGAGGATGTCCAAGAAGGGAAGCTTGTTTTCTTGACTAAATTCTATAGTAAAATTAAGTCCAGAAATATCCT
Source organism: Oratosquilla oratoria (assembly GCF_046742065.1). Classification (NCBI taxonomy): domain Eukaryota; kingdom Metazoa; phylum Arthropoda; class Malacostraca; order Stomatopoda; family Squillidae; genus Oratosquilla; species Oratosquilla oratoria. The sequence continues at coordinate 5,779,283 of NC_134819.1, forward strand.
GCAGTATATCTTTTAAGGGGGTAAGTTCAGATTTGTAGTCTACTTTAACAAAGATATCGTCAATGTATCTTGCATAAATTGACGGCTTTTTAAAACAATTAAATGCCTCTTTTTCAACCATCCCCATGAAAAAATTTGCAAAGAGAACACCAAGTGGGGATCCCATAGCTACACCATCAATCTGTCTATACATATTTCCTCGAGGACAGAGCTTTAAGTCCCTTCTTAACTTTGGACTTAACTACCATGTACTTTCTAAACCTCGTCTATGGGAAAAACGCCTTGAGATAGAAATTCTCCTGGATAATATTCCTTGTTTATAAAATTCCTCTTTCCCACTGATGTTATTAAATTTATTCTGGTATCCTTTAAAAAACTGCTAATCTTATTGGTGCGTATCTAGAGTTAGGAACTGAAATAAATATTTTGTCACTGCTGGTGCTGTTGTTTGTAGGTGTTGTTTTCCTTTCTATTATTTTGATGGCTTTGTGTTTTAATTTTATCCTTTAGGTTTTCTTATAAAATTAAAACACAAAGCCATACATTGCCACCGAGAAAACAACAAATTCTCGTGGGGGTTTTATGTCCTGGGCCCAAATGTCCGCACAGCTGGCAGTTGGCGAGTGAGTATGGGACAACGGGACTGGGATGAGGTCACGCAAAGTCGTCAGATCACAATGTAAGCTGTTGACGGACTTTCTTATTCTGTTTTCAGTCCCACTAAGGGAGGCCCAAGAGGTCGAAACATCTGGTTCTGAATAAAGCTCCATACTATAGCCTTAACGTTTCATTTTGCCACCTCAACTCCATATATACATATATATATGTATATATATATATATATATATATATATTACAAAGGATTACAAAGGCAAAGCATGCCGACAGAAGACCTTTTGATCCATATCTAGGTCGGATGAAAAAAAAAAAAAAAAAAAAAAAAAAAAAAAAATATTAATAGTAAATTAAAACTATAACAATGAAAATAACAATTAAAATACATAAATAAATGCATTGGTATAGTTGAATAACAAACAAACAGGTAAATAGTAAATGATAATAAATTGACATATAACTAATAATAAATGAAAATCAGACAGACAAATTATAACAAAACAAAAACAAATAATATAACATAATACTTAGGTATTTATCTAAATGATTCTTAAAGCTTCGAACTGAACTACATTGCACTACCTGTGCAGGAAGTTTATTCCATTCATTAACTACACGGTTAGCAAAGTTGTTTCTACCTACTTCCAAATTGAATCTATTTCCGGACAGTTTGAGACCATTGTTTCTTGTCTGATTCTCATTCAATGTGAAAATTTGGTCACTTTTGATGTTGTCAATTCCCTTTAAAATCTTAAAGACCTGTATCAAGTCACCTCTGAGTCTACGCTTTTTTAGGGAAAACAGATTCATGTGCTTAAGTCGATTTTCGTATGATTTATTTTTGATATTTGGAATCAGTTTTGTGGCTCGCCGTTGTACTTTTTCCAGTCTGTCAATGTCTTTAATGAGATTCGGTGACCATACGGAAACAGCATATTCCAAATGTGGACGAACTAACGATTTATATAGCTTGTTAATGAGTGATGGACTTTTGAAATCAAAAGATCGCGCAATCAATCCCAGAATCTTATTTGCTTTCTCAGAGGCTGAAATACACTGCTTGGATGATTTGAGGTCGTTACTGATAATTACGCCGAGATCTTTTTCACTGTCCACTTTTGTTAACGAATTTCCAAATAACTTGTAATCGTACTTGCTGTTATTTTTACCTATGTGCATTACCTTGCATTTACTTGTGTTAAATTTCATTAGCCACTTTTCAGACCATTGCTGTAATTTATCTAAATCTTATATATATGTATGTATGTATGTATATGAACATATATGTAATTGTAATACCATCGTTTAAACCTCGGTGGTAGAAACCACTAGTGTGAATAGTAGTGAAATGGCTGGATTTTCTTATAGTTGAATCAAATCAAGAGACGACAGATTATCTTATTCAGTTGAGGGACATGCTCTGAGCCAAATTGAGTCCTGGCCAATGAAGGTTTTGCTATGTCCATCCCCGAGGTCAATGAAGTTGTTCAATATTGAATCGGTTTAACATCACTAAACACTCTCTATCAGGAGGCTAGGAGGGTACCCCTTACAGAGAACATTGCATCGTTGGCTTTATTGAGCCATGCCCCTGGTCCATCTTGATAGCGGCAGGACTCGAACTGCCGACACATCGACCTCTACCTGAGGTAGCGACGCTCTAACCTACTCTGCCAGCGAACATCCTGTTTAATGTTAGCATGAATAAAAACACTCAAGGTTTTCATCCTAGTGAAGGAGTTCAAAGCTGAATTTTCCAATGCAGGTTCATGGCTAACCTCGTAGTTTTCTAAAAATTTCGAAAAAGAAACTTGTTGTAAAGACGTTTCTGTATCGAAAATGGTTAGCATGAGGCTGTGTCTTTTCATTTCCGATTTTTCTCTCATTTTTTCTTTTTCGTTTTTTATTATTCCAATACACAATTGTGACCCGATAGTGTAAGTCCTTAAAAGGAAATAGCTGACATTTTTTTTTTTTCAAATTATTTTACTCTTGACTTTCAGAAGAACTTAGAGCTTATCATTTAGCTGAATTAAGCTTCTAAGTGGCAGGGAGAACAAATAAGAAAATAGTCTTGGGAAATGAAAAGGGTTAATCGATTTTATCTTATTTTCATTTCTTATTAATTTATATGTTTGATTATTTGTTTACCCATTAGTTTGTTTATTTATTTGTTTTTAGATTTTATATATTTATTTTTTTATTTATTTGTTTTTTGTTTATTTATAAATATATTAATATATATATTTTACAAGATTCTGTTTCATTCACTTATTTGTTTACCATTCCATTTATTCATTTATTCATATACTTTTGTATTCAGGGTTTTCCCTGTGACAAGATAATCTGTAGAAAGAGACAATAAACACATGAATATAACACAAAACAAAGATCAAACTTGTATAGCTAAATACAGGTAAGCAAACAAAACTACCTTTGGCTTTCTGTGTCCACAAAGTCTGAAGTCCTCACATTTATATCCTACCAAAATAAATATTAAATCATATTGTGGAATGTTTGATAATTTTTTCTAATTAGTATTGTAACACACAAAAAAGATCATTTCTGTTTAAGGGTTGGGCAAATTCAGACTTAAACTTTATAAATGTATTATGCGGGGTGATATAATAGAAGTATTCAAATGGGTCAAGGGCTTTAACAGGAGTGATACAGATAAGGTCATCATATTAAGATAGAAGGGCAGGACTCATAGTAATGAATTTGAATTAGACAAATTTAGATTTGTGAAGAAAATGGGCAACAAATTGTTCACCAACAGAGAATGGTATAGACTTAAAGGGAGTGCTGCAACTATTGTTTTAAGAAAAGGTTAGATAACTTTATGGATGAGGATGATAGGTGGCAATGGGCATGGAACTCCCCATTGTAGGCCTTATGGTCTCTTGTAGTCTTCTTTATTATAATTTTCTTATATAGAGAGATTCCTACCTGATGCACTATATACTAGGACTTGACAAATACATGTTTATATATTTTTACATACAAACATATTAATGTATAATAATTTCCTTAAAACTTAGTTAACTTTTTCTTTAACCAGTTTGGATTAATGCAACATTGAAAGATGTAATTGTAGGTGCCTGGCCCGCTATGCGTTCCTACGGAAATCCAGGTTCTACGGAAAGGCTACGATAGCACGCACCTCGCGCTCGTGTATGGACCAAATGGGTCATATTCTGCTGTTGGGTCCTACATTCTCTGTCATGAAATCGAAAAGATGCAAAATGTAAGGATTTCCTTGCAAGGAAGAGGACTGAAGAAATGGTGGCAATGAATAGATAGATAAACAAATAAATGAATAAAATAACAATATTAATAAGAAAAGAAAAAAATGTGAGGAAGTGGGTCGAGTCTTGTACCTACACCAACGACGCTCTCGCAGCGGCTGTTGCAGAAAGTAGCACATGCTTGTGCACACGTTCACATAGGTGTACACCAGTAGCCGCTAGTGTCTGCGACTTCTAAACTACCTCTCTACTTCCCCAATGTCAACAGAAAGTTAATAAAACCTGCCACCAAACTATCCTAGTGTCAACACTTATTTTCCGGGAAAGTTAACTTCCAGCTAGCACTAGCTTCTGCTGAACTAGCTCCGTGCTAGTGAGGCATAAGAACAACCTACGCACAATCCGTTGTTTCATAAAAGTCCTCCTTCGTGAGGCACCGTCCTCGGCCCCTCACTGAGGAAATTTCGTGACGCTAAACCAATTTATTAAATAAACGGAGAAATGGACATGATGAAAGCACTCTCTATAATCACTTGAATTTGAAGCTGACGTAATTTCTATCACGTCTCTGACTGAACATCTCGCTGGATTTCGCCTGAAGTTAGTACTGTGACTTCAGCTAATCATGATTGACGGTATGACGTACTATGTAGTATCCCAGGTGGCATGTATGTGACCTCAAACATGAAATAAATCGTGTGGCGGCTGCCAGAATAAAAGAAAAAATCACCGCGAGGGGACGGGGACGGGGACGGGGACGGGGACGGGGACGGGGACGGGGACGGGGACGGGGACGGGGACGGGGACGGGGACGGGGACGGGGACGGGGACGGGGACGGGGACGGGGGACGGGGACGGGGGACGGGGACGGGGACGGGGACGGGGACGGGGACGGGGACGGGGACGGGGACGGGGACGGGGACGGGGACGGGGACGGGGACGGGGACGGGAACGGGGACGGGGACGGGGGACGGGAAGGGGTAAATACTTCTGCAAAGTCTTCAACCATGAGTTGTTCCCTTCTGCCACAAGGTGAGGAGCCTACGACAGGAGGCTCTGAAAACCTGCGGCCAAAGCCGTCATTATTTTATTTTATTTTTTTCCCATTATGCATTGAAGGACTGTTGGGGCTGGTAACCACAGTCACTGCTGGAAAATCAGATAGGAGTGAGGGATTCGAACCCACGACTAAGAAATTGCGAGACCAGCATGCTTCCGATGACTCCACCACCGCACAACCGTAAGGATGCTACGGAAATTAATAGAAAAGACTGACGGTAAAGACCCTATTCACACTAGCGGTGGTTCAATTACAATGTAAGTCAATGGAGGCGTTCACACACAACGGCGTACTTTTACCTTGACTATGTGCTACTGCCGCGGTTTTTGCACGGTTCAAACCGCTGCAGTTTCCGCGCGGTTCAAACCGTTCGTGTGAACAGATCCTTAGTAAGTGATTTGTAAGAAAAATTGCCACCCGGTAAGGAAGGTCCATGGGGCAAGCTTGTGTTCGAGATGGACGGGAAAAGTTTGACATTTATGGAGGAGGACCGGGGGTGGGGGGGAGGGAAAGGGAGGGGACCTTCTCTCAAGATGGAGGACGGTGGGAACACGAAGAGAGGAAAGTTAAGCCGAATGAAAATGGCAGAGAAACTATAACTTTTCTTCATTTTCATTTATTTGTCTATATTTATATGATTATTTTATCTATTTGTTTAGATATGTTGATTATTGTTACTTAATTGTCTACTCATTTATCTATGTGGAAATATTTATCAATTTATTTCATTGTCTATTTATGTATTTATTTTTACTTATTTATATACTTATCTGGTAAAGTTCCCTAATATAAAAATATGTGATAAAATGATTTTATTATAATTATTTTCCTTGATTATTATCTTGTTTGTTTATTTTTTCTATTTCTTTTATTTTTACCTATTCTATTTTCTTATATATTTCTAAAATCGCTTTTAGATTCTGTTTCTGGAATCGAGGAAACTTTCAAC
>NC_134819.1:5792654-5802654 GCF_046742065.1 Oratosquilla oratoria
TCCTCCCTCCCACCACCTACGCCTCCCACCACATACTCCTCCCTCCTCTACTTCCCTCCCATCACCTTCTCCATCCCCCACCACCTCCCCCCACCATCACCTTCTCCATCCCACACCACCTCCCCCCACCATCACCTCCCTCCCACCACCCCCTCCCTCCCACTACCTCTTCCCTCCCGCCACCTCCGCCCTCCCTCCACTTCCTCTCCTCTACTTCTGTCCTCCCTCATCCCTACATCCAACTAACACTACCATGTTCCTACTGCCTCCTCCTCCCCCTCCTCCTTCTCCTCCTCCCCCTCCTCCTTCTCCTCCCCTTCCTCCTCCTCCTACTCCTCTTCCTCCTCCTCCTCCTCCTCCTTCTCTTCTCTTCCTCGTCCAATAAATGATTGATAACCATACTGAGTTCGCTGCTTAGTCTTGCTCGCCTTCTCCTCTAACAACTCTCCCGTCTTGCCAACCCCTTCCACTCTTCCTGTCCCTCCTACTCCCCCTCCCCATCCAACTCCTTTACCCCTCTTCACCACCAACACCCCGTAGTCCACACACTTTTATCTCCTTCTGCCATTTGCGTCCGTTTTCACTTTCCCTTCCTCCCTCCTCCTCCTATCCTCCCTGTCCTCCTCCTCCTCCTCATCCCCACCTTTTCCTCCTCCTCCTTTCCTCCTCTCCTCTTCTTCCCCTCCTCCTCCTCCCCTCCTCCTCCCCCTCCTCTTCCTCGTCCTTCTCCTTCTCGTCCTCCTTATCTTCCATCCCCATCCGCTTCTCCTTTCTCAGATGCTCACTTTCTCACCTTTCTCACCAAAATATCTATCTTTTCGTTGGCCACTTATTCAAACCGCTCCTCCCATCTCGATCTTCGTATGTAAGAGGCTCGTAGATGAATCTCGTAGATAAAGGTAGACAAGTGAGGTAGATAGAGGGGTAGGTGGCGAGAATTCCTTTTTTTATGAGTTGGATGTTTGATAAACAACAGTCGTAGGAGAAGGAATTAATCAACCGCACTCATCGCCTAAAATTTTACAAACAATTTCGGGGGACCCGATTTCATTGTTGTACCACTACGATCAATAAGTAATGAGAAAATGTCAGGAGAGACACAATTTTTTTTTTTCATAAGCTTACAAAACTTTGTCTCCTTCAAAATAATTGCCTCTCGCATCTACACACTTCTGCATGCGTCTCTCCCAATCCTGGAAGACCTCCTCAAAGTCCTTTTTCAGTAGTCCCTTCAGGTAACTTTCCGATGCCTCTTTCAGCTCCTCTGTTGACAGGAATCTGGTTCCCCTGAGGCTATCTTTCATGCATGGGAACAGGAAGATATCGCAAGGGCTGTAAGGTGGGTGTTGTACCACTTTCATCCCCCTGTCGGCCATCCAGCTGGTCACCAGCGTTGACTTGTGGCATGGGGCATTGTCCTGGTGGAGCCACTACTGACCACTCCACTGCTGAGGCCACCTTCTTCCTCATCTTCTCCCTGAACCTTTTCAGAACAGTAAGGTAACATTCCTTACTCACGGTTTGATCCTGAGGAACCCATTTAACGCGAATGAGCTCCTGGGAGTTAAAGAAAGGAATGACCATGGCCTTTTCCTGCGACCTGCTCATCTTTGCCTTTTTGAATCGCGTGCTTCCAGTAAGCACTCTGACGTTTGCTCTCAGGGTCGTAGGTGAACACCCAACTCTCGTTGCAAGTCACTATCTTATTTGGGAAACCTGAATCAGCCTGTATCATTTCGAGAATGTCAGTGCAACATTCCACACGAAACTGCCTCTGGTTGTCGGAGAGGATCTTTGGCACGAACTTGGCACAGACTTTGTGGAGCTTCAGATCTTCAGTCAGAACTGTCACTACTGTGCCAATACTAATACCAACAGCTTCAGATATCATCCTTATAGATATTCGACGGTCTTGCATCACTAGCCTTTGCACTTTCACAATGTTTTCCTCCTTGCGTGCACTTTTCGGTGCTCCAGATCTAGGTTCATCCTCAACCTGATAATTTCCTTCAGAAAATCTGTTAAACCACCGATAGAAACTTGCTTGGCTCATCTGTTCATCCCAAAAGGCCTCCTTTAACATTCCATAAGCTTCTTGTTTGGTTTTCTTAAGTTTAACACAAAATTTGATGGCGTAACGTTGCTCCATGTTTCCCTACATCTTGACAAGTGTTCACAGATCGGCAAACCGAATCAGACTGGTTCCACCCCGTTCACCGCTGCACCCAGACCTACAAATATAGAAAGCTGCCAGTTAGTCATTTTATAGAATATATGTATGCGTACTTCACCATGAAGTAGTATTTTGATAAAATAGTTTTTAATGTCTCACCTGACTTTTTCTCATTACTTATTAAACATACCTTGTATTATGCTGATGTAACAGTACATAAACTAAGTCAGTTGTGCATTGATTTTGAGATTGCTTGACTAAACAGTATTGGTTAAGGGGTTTGTAACAGACTTTCTAATTGCAGGAAGGGTGGACGAAGAGAAAATCAAATTGATTCATGGGAGTAAAGTCACGCCCTTAGGGGAGGTACTTAGATGTAAAAGTAAAGATCAATGGACTTAAGAAATCATGAAGTCAATGCGGAGTGACCTAGTGATCATATTGAAGATTCTAGAGGGGAGTCCTCTGGTGTAACTAAGGCAACCACGTTGTAGAAGAATTAGTGAAGGAAATCAAGGAAAAATATAATATTTTATACCTTCTCTTAGACAGAGTAGCATGAACAGACATACTACAGAAGAATTTGTGAATGACTTTCTTACGTAGAGGCAGTGATGAAAAGAAAGTAGAAAGTGAGAGACGAAATACAAAACTATAGAAGAAAACAGTATACAGTGGTAACAAAGAAAGTGCAATCGTAAAACCTTTGTTCATTTACTTCATCTAGTCTCAAACTTCTTCCCTCTAAGTTCTTCTTTACATTCTTATGCCATCTCTTTCTAGGGCTTCTTTCTCTCGACTGACGCCTCCTCCACTCCCAAATATTCCTTATATTCCTCCTCCCTTCCCAAATCCTCTTCCTCCACCTCCACCCAAACCCTCCTTATCTTCCCCTTCTCTTTTTCTTCCACCTCCCACTCCTCTTCCACCTCCTCCTCTATCTAAATCCTCCTTATCTTCCCCCTTCTCCTCTTCCTCCTCATACTCCCTTTCCTCCGCCTCCTCCCAAATCCTTATCTTCCCTCCTCCTCTCCTCCTCCGCCTCCTATGCCTCCCCCCAAATCCTCCTTATCTTCTTCCCTCTCAACCATCTTCCTTCTTTTCATCTACCTCCTCCTCCTGCTGTTCTTCTTCCTCTACTTCTTCATCTTTTTTCTTTGTTCTATCTACCGCCCTTTATTTATTCTATTTTCGTTTCGGAGGGGATAATTTCAAGAAAATTGATGAAGAGTACTATTATATTTTTTTCTACATTTCAACGCACACACACAAACACAAATGTAGAAAAGCTGCCATAAATGCAGAAAAATACATTCATGCACTCAAACACACGAATACAACCAAGCACATATACACACACACACACATACATACACACACATACATACACACATACGTGCACGCATACACAAACACGCGCGCGGACACACAGACATATGCACACACACACACACACACACACACACACACACACACACACACACACACACACACACACACACACACACACACACACATACACATACACATACACATACACACACACACACACACACACACATACACATACACACACACACATACGCACACGTTACAGACACCAAAGCGAAAGGAAATGCTGCGTTGAGCGCGCCTATCTAGCAACTTATCACCGAAAACGAAGGAAACCTATTGTTGTTATTGTACGTGATGAGTAAGCTATGGTACTCGAAGTGACCGGTAAAGTTTTCCAGTTCTTGAAGTGGGTATAGTATTGGCATAATGGAGAATGAGAAAGAAGAATGAATAACAAATGAACCAACAAAGAGAGGACTAGATGTCAGTAAAGTGGAAAGTCCGAGAGGTGTCATCCCCAAAAAACATTGCCTCATAGACATACCAAGGAAAAACCAAAGGTGGGAAAATAATTTTTTTTTCAGGGTTTCAAAGAAACACAGGTGAAATAGGCAAAACCTTAGAGATATTAGATATAGTAATGCATTAAGGAATTGCGAAGTAAATTATTTAATGGAAGAAATTATAGACTTAACCCATTAAATCCCAAGTTTTTTTGGTCAGGAATTTCCACGATTTTCTGTAATCTAAGTAATGTGTAGGGTTATGAGAGACAATGTATAGTGGTTTTAATGCTTTATTTCCTGTAGTAAGCTTATAAGAAGCTGTCCTCAAATGAGGACACTGGGATAATATAATAGCTTTGTATAGTGATAATCTGTTAGCAAAGAATGCTATAAAGAAAAACATATTCTTCTCTTTTTGTGTGTTTGATGCTGAAAACTTGTAAAAATAAATCTGATATTCCTAAAAAAATATGATATAAAGTAACCCAATACAAATAAACTGAATCATGAAAGCCAATATATTTGCATTCACTTTTTGTGATAAGGGGCAAAATGCTCTATACAGAGTGTTACATTGCATTTAGCACAATATGTTCTTGGTTTCTTGGAGCAAGGTTGCCTTTGGCACCGTCTTTGTTGTTCCCATTTTGCAACAACATGGTCCTTTCCGTCATACCGAACATCAGCGAGTTTCGTAGATGGGCTTGGTGTGTTACTTTTTCTCCCCAGTTTTCTGCCTGCATCTCCCAACTTCAAATAAGGGACACATACTGCTCTTTTGAAGCTTACTAAGTCAAGGTGTTCCTTTCCTTGATGTAGGAATTTATGGATGATCCATGCATTTACAATCATCATGTCTAATACACGTGTGAAGAGCGGCCAATACCACTTCTTTCCCCGTAGAGAAATTGCGTATTTTCCAGTCAACCAGTCATGGTGATCTACACCTCCCATATAAGCATTGTAGTTGTTCAGAACATTTGGCTGATGAAAATCACCTTTTGCTTTGATATCACTTTGCCATCTCTTGACCTTTTTGACATGTTCAATGGTATCATAATTTGTTCCAACACACACACACTTGTTGTCAGACCACCTGACAAAAAGAATTTCTCCATTTGTGTCAAACATATAATCATAGGTGCCTCGTTTCTCTTTTTTCATGATATTTGTTGGCCGTAAAGGACATTTGCTCAATCTGCTTTCCTTGACTGCCTGTAGCCTGATAACCGAGATTCCTAAGACGAACTAACAAATCATACCCAGTGAAAAAGTTGTCAAAGAAAACCGAGTAGAAGGCCATCATTATCATAATTCCTAGAACTCTTGCCACAATACATGTCAAAATTATAGCAGTAACCTGAGGCTCCACATACAGCCCAGAATTTGTATCCAAATCTGATGGGCTTACCTCTCATAAACTGCTTCAATGAATTACGTCCATAGTACTTCACCATCATTTCATCTACAGATATGAATTCCTCAAATATGCCAAACTGCTGAAATGACTCTTTGGCTAGTGACAATAGAGACCTAATTTTGAACCCTTTGTCATGTGTATTGTCCTTGGCATCTTCATTATTGCAAAAAAGTATAAGACTTTTCACAAGCTGAAAACGACTTCTTGACATTGCCCTTTGAATGATTGGGACCCCGAAATCTTCCTCACTTGACCAGTAATCTCTCTCAGAAGGAACTTTGTGATATCCAGAAAATAGTAATATTCCAATGAATGTTTTCAACTCATCAACACTGAATGTAAAATCACACATATTTCTACATGAACTTGCATAGCAAACTGTCTCTTTGACAATGTGCTCATAGATGCCGGGAGTCATAAGTTTCTCAAACAGTTCCAGAGGTGATAAAATATCTAGATTATCTTTCATTTTTTGCAAACAATCCCTGTGATATTCGGAACGCCCTTTGACCTTCCTGTATTCAGGAGTTTTGTGTTTCCATAGGGGTTCAGAGTCACAAAATTTGCGTTTTTTCTGGATGATGTAGTGGCTTTAGCTTTATTTTCAGCATGTTCTTCTATCGGCACTCTATCCACATGAACTTCTAAGGCACCAGGCACATCTTGAACAGATATCTCATCCATTTCATCTTCAGCTATATTCTCCTCGTCAGTCAGTTCATCTACATCCGGTGGTACAATAATCACATCAGCTCTTTCAGCTGTATCTTCCTCTTCATCCTCATCAAACAATAATTCAAGGGCTCTCTCAACTGTGAGTGCAGAACGTTGTCTCTTCGCCATCTGTGATGAAACAGAATAAAATACATAAGTTTATAAAAGGGAATAATCATAATAAAATAAAACAAAAATTTTTTTTCTTAAATGTTGGCCTGTATTGGCCATGTGAGGGAAAACAGATCCCTCGCACATTGACACTACTATTATACAGTAACTATATAACTATTATAACTAAATAGTTGCACTATTATAATGCACCAACCTTTGAAGCAGTATTCAGTCAGATGTGTTGCCTACGGCGATCCGAGCACAAATGACGTATTAGTGGGTGTAGCAGGCACCTTCATCCATGGCATGTTGTAACATGAATAATCAGAGGGAGTCGCAGGTTCTTTTATCGTTGTCCTATTGTGACCTGTAGTAGCACATGCTTCTATTATATTGTCCCAGTGTCCTCATTTGAGGACAGGCATTTTATAACATTGCTGGCTTGCTGGGTACTAATAATAATTACCTGATATATAATGTACATGGTAAATCAGCGTCTTAGAAACATGTGACAACACCTATAATATCGGTGTCGATAGAGTAGTACTCTGTATTGAAGATGAAATGTTGGCTTATTTGTGGCTCAATTTATCCCTGAAATTGGACCCCAACTAAATGCTTTTGTATGCATCAGTGAAACATAGTTTTAACATGAGGTTGTTGCAAAAACATTATAGTTTGTATTTTATGTATCTTTGAGTTATTCTATTCGCTTATTTATGAATATGACAATAATATACCCGGTGTCCTCAAATGAGGACACTGGGACACAATGGGTTAAAATTGAATTACCGAGCGGCTCTTAGAGAATTGATTACGTTGCGAAAGAGTAATGAGCAAACGATCAAGGAATTAGGTGACCTAAAGAGCGAAATTGAAGTCCTAAAAAGAGAAAACGAAAGAATGAAAAATGAGGACAAAAATAAAAATGAGGAATAATAAATAATATATATCCTTATATATATATCACTCTCTCCCCTTAGAACATGTATATCCTTAACTCTTCCTACCATACTCCTGGTCACCACTATATAGTCCATTAACGCTCTATCTACCACCCTCTCCCATGTGTACTCATGCTTGACTTTCTTCCTAAACACTGTATTTGCTATCATCAACTCTCTTTCAACACACATCTCCACCATCATTTCTCCACTACGATTTTTACCTGGAACTCTATACTTCCTAATCACTCCGTCTATTGGTTCATTTCCTACCCTAGCATTAAGGTCTCCCAATACAACTACAATGACATTTCTCCCTAATCCCTCTATGCACTAATTTATATATACTCAAAAAGCCTCCCTTTCCTCTACGCTCTTCTCACTACCAGGTCCATACGCACTTACAAAAACCCACATCTCCCTTCCCAGCTTCACCTTCATCCACATCAACCTTGATGAAACCTCCTTCCATTCCACTACCCGCATACTTATCACTTCACTTACTAGTATAGCTGCCCCTTTTCTCCCTCGTCCCCTCTTCACCCCTGAGTACACTCCCAAACTCACAGTTGCCCTTTCCTTTAATTTTAGTTTCACTCAAAGCCAGCACATCCATCTTTCTTCTCACAAACATACTACCTATCTTTTTCCTTTTATTCTCATCTGTACCACATCCACGCACATTAGAAGATCCAAACTTTAGGGTACTGGTTGGAAAACTCCCAGACCCTCTTATGCCTTTACATAGAAAAATGGAAACTTAAACCAAAAAAGGAAGGATAATATGAAACTAAAGGTGGCATACACAAATATCGACGGCATGATCTCTGGAATTAGTGAACTAAATGACTACCTAGAAAAAAAAATGACATCATGCAATTGTGGAGACAAAACTAAAAGGAAATATATCAACAAGCACAGTGGGACAAGGTCTACACAACCACTGGATGAAAAATAGAACAGATAAGCAGGGAGGAGGTGTCATGATATTGGCCAAAAAGGGTATATATGTGATAAAGGCAGAACATTTGTGGGAGTGTATGTACCACCAAAAACACAGGCTTGGTCGGATAGCGAACATTTTAAATTACTGGAAGACACAATGAATGTGCTAAATGAGTTAACAAAAGAGGGTGGAAACATAGTAATCATGGGCGATTTTAATGCAAATGATATAATCTGGGAAGAAATTATAGTAAAAGGGGGAGAAGATCATTGGAGCAACATCCTACTAGATATGACCATCAAATACACCCTAACACAATGAGTTAAGGAAAATACTAAATATAGAAACAGTGAGGAACCGTCGAAACTAGACTTAATATTTAGTTCTGAACCAGATATTGTAAACAAAATGGAGTACAAAACACCAATTGGAAAGAGTGAAGGATAATATGAGAGTTTCAATTAAAAGAACGATAAGCATAGAGAAGGAAGATTAATGTACAACAAAACGGATTTTGAAAAACTATTAAAAAAATTCCAAAACACTTACTGGGACAAATTCTCTAAAGAGGAAACAAAGATGGAAGACAAACGAAACATATTCAAAGAAAAGTACAAGAAGAATTGACAAGTATTTACAAAAAAAAAGAAACAAGAAGAGATTTATATAAAGTGTTGGTATAATAAAAGGTGCAGTGAGGCTAAAGACAGAAGAGACAAAGCCTGGAAAAAATGAAAAATAGACAAAAAACATCTAAATAGCAAAAATAGAAACGAATATGTGAATATACACAGGAAAGAATAAAGAAATTATAAAAAAGATACCATAGACAAATGTAAGGATCAACTTAAACTCTTTTAGATATACAAATGAAAAACGCAAGGATAAACACGAAATAGTTAAATTGCGTGAAAGAGATAAAGAATATATGGATGATACAGAAATGGTAAAAGTCATGATCAGATATTTTAGGTCAGTTTTTACAATTGAGAGCTCACAATTTTGGGAAGATAGAAAACAAGAAAGATCACCCAAAATGAAAGAAATAAAGGTAACATAAAAAGTAATGAGAACAAAAAAATAACTAGATGTCAGGAAATTGCATGGACCAGACGGAATTGAAAAATTGGATACTGAAAGAGTGTATAGACGAACTGACAGACAAACTATACAAGATAGTAGATTCCTCACTCAAAGAAGGAAAGGTACCGCAAGATTGGAAAGATGTAAACATAGTACCACTATACAAAGGAGGAAAAGGTAAAAGGTGCAGATGTAGAGATGATAATGGAAGAGAAGGCAGTGAGAGGAAGGTGGGCAGAGTATTTTAGGGAGTTGCTAAATGTGAAGGAGGATAGGGAGGGAAAGATAGATGCAGTGGGAAATGCTAAGAAAATGAGAGTGATGAGTGAGGAAAATGGAGGAGAAATAATGAAGGATGAAATGAAGGCAGTTGTTAAGATGATGAAAGCAGGTAAGGCACCTGGTCTGGATGGATGCCATGCAGAATGTCTATAAAAAAAGGAGGTACAGTGATGGTAAACTGGCTGGTGAGGTTATTTAATGTTTGCTGGAGAGAAGGTAGAGTGCCGGAGGACTGGAGGAGTGCCTGTATAGTTCCACTTTACAAGGGAAAAGGGGACAAGTGTGAATGTTGTAGTTTCAGAGGGATTAGCTTGTTAAGTGTAGTTGGGAAGGCTTATGGGAGGATCTTGATTGAGAGGATTAGGAGAGGAACAGAGGGAGTAATTGGTGAGGAACAGTGTGGATTTAGGACGGGTAGAGGTTGCGTAGATCAGATCTTTGTGGTAAGACAAATATGTGAGAAAGCTATAGCAAAGGGGAAGG
>NC_134819.1:5805154-5807654 GCF_046742065.1 Oratosquilla oratoria
CTTTTAATGTGCGTGGATGTGGTACAGATGAGAGTAAAGGGGAAGAGATAGGCAGTATGTTTATTAGAAGAAAGATGGAGTTGTTGGCATTGAGTGAAACTAAGTTAAAAAAGAGGGGCTAGTATGAGTTTGGGAGTGTAGTTGAGAGGTTCTCAGGAATGAAGAGAGGACGAGGAGAGAAGGGGTAACTATACTAGTAAGTGAAGAGATATGTAATTGGGTAGTACAGTGGAAGGAGGTTTTTTCAAGGCTAATGTGGACGAAGGTGAAGCTGGGATGGGAGATGTGGGTTTTTGTAATTGCATATGGGACTGGTAGTGAGAAGAGTGTAAACGAAAGGGAGTCTCTTTGTATGGACTTAAATGAGTGCACAGAGGGATTAGGGAGAAATGTCAATGCATTTGTATTGGGAGATCTTAAAGCTAGGGTAGGAAATGAACCAGTAGACGGAGTAATTGGAAAGCGTGGAGTTCCAGGAAAAAAATCATAGTTGAGAGTTTATGGTGGAGATGTGTCTAGAGAGTTGATGATACCAAATACAGAGTTCAGGAAGAAAGTCAAGCATAAGTACACATGGGAGAGGGTGGTGGATGGAAGAGTGGTAGATGGAGCGTTAATGGATTACATAGTGGTAACCAGGAGCATAATAGGAAGAGTTAAGGGTGTACATCTCCGAAGGGGAGAGAGTGGGGGGAATATCACATCATTTTCTGATGGAAGGTAAGTCTGGAGTGAAGGATAGGTGGAGAAAAGGAAAAGGGCAGAAGGTAGGGGGGTACTTAGAGTGAACTATTTAAATGAGAAAGAAAAGAGAAGGCGTATAAGAAGAAGCTGAGAAAGGAGTGGGAGGGAGTGAAAGAAAGAGTAGAACTAGAAGTGGAGGAGGATTGGGGATGGTTCAAGGAGGGAGTCATAAGGTGTGTAGAGATGGTGTGTGGAATAAGGAGGATGGGAGGAAATAAAAGGAAGAGTAGTGAGTGGTGGGATGTGGAAGCGAAGAAAGGTGTAGAGGAGAGGAAGCGAGCTTTCATAGATTGGTTACAAATTAGAACGAGAGAATCATATGAGAAATGCAAATTAAAGAGAAAAGAAGTAAAGCATAAAATAAAGGAGGTAAAGAGGAGATCAGATGGGAAATGGAGTAAGAGTATGACAGAATATTTTGGAAGTAATAAAAATGTTTTGAAAAGGAATTAAGAGTGAAAGAGGAGGCGAATGAAGTAGAAAAGAAAAGGTAAAAGGTGCAGATGGAGAGATGATAATGGAAAAGAAGGCAGTGAAAGGAAGATTGACAGAATATTTTAGGGAGTTCCTAATGTAAAGGAGGATTTTTTTTATAATTTCATTACGCTCAAAGAGCGGCAAGCCTAGTACATATGAAATTAACTATTTACATAAAAATCGTGATTCACAGGACACGCTGTTCACCTGAGGCGGCAATTTGTGGACAAATACAAATTTCCAGAGGGTGGGACACAGTGGTGGAGGACATGGTGATACAATCAGGGGCAACAAGAGCATGTATAAAACATTAGTGTTAATAATATCACAGTCAAGAGTATATACAAAACAAATATATGAACAATATTACAGTTATGATATAACGGACACTGACATATTGAAACAGTCGTGGACAAGATCATACATCAGAATTATTACGTCGTTAACAACGATAGTTAGCACCCACCAAAGTGTGGGTGACGTGAGAGCAGTGTTTCTAAATGGTCGTCGGCAAGCAAGTATTTATATATATCAATGACAGACCCTCTAGGAGAATTAAATATGTTACTGCAGGGCATTCAAGGCAATAATGCTGAAGGTTGTTTGCATTGGGCAAGTCACACAACTTACAGAAAGAAAATGGAGGCATGTCTCTTGTCTCACTCACCTGCCACACTGGTCTGTAGCCTAACCTAAGTCGAGTAGGTACTACATTATATCTTCTAACTAAGAGTCCTCTGCGGCGATACTTGTGGGGGCGATTGGCAAAGTGATCATAGTGCTGAATGGTCACATTCGAAGGACGCTCGATATTCCTCCGGTGAGCGATAGCCAAATGAGCTGCAGCACGTAGCTTACGTCTATAGAATGAGAGGGAACCAGGTGAAGCGTCAGGTGAAGCGTCAGCGAGTAGATCCACCGTCTCGTTGCTAGTTATTCCCACGTGAGAAGGGATCCGCAGGAAGTGTATAACAAGGGAGTGCTCAAGGGCTGTGGCTAGCTGAAATAGATTGTGAGTTACTAGGTTATGGTATTCTGATTTTTGGGAAGACAAGGCACAGAGAGCAGATTGAGAGTCACAGATAACCAGGCCATTACTACCAATACGTAACAGTAGATTGACAGCATCCAGGAGTCCGTGGAGATCGCAGGAAGTTGAGCTAAGGAAATCTGGTAGTCCAATCCAGCCTCCATGGGGTGGAACCATACTAGGCGAGTAGATGGCACAGCCCGTGTTTCCGTTCTGTTGCAGCTACCCGTCTGTGTATATTCTATGGAA
>NC_134819.1:5812654-5817654 GCF_046742065.1 Oratosquilla oratoria
CTCTTTTCCCCATTCCACAAATGCCAAATACAAAAACTACCCCGGCTCTAACTACCTCCACTCACTCACCTAAGAGCCCATTCCCTTCAAAACTACCTTTAACCCCCCTTTCCAACTACCATTATAACTTTTTAGTAGTTTTTTCCCGAACTACCTTTTCCTTTCTACCAATCAGCCTCTTACCCTATTTAACTACATCCCCCACCCCTTCCTTACTAACTAGAACTACTTTTCCAACTCTCCCTCTCTCCCTCCACCACCTACCACTGGATATAATCTCTACCGCTTTACATAATTCTGGAATCGTATCAAACGCTTTATTCAGAAGATGAAAGAGACCTAATTTCGAGGCGTGGACTGGAGAGCCTCTCTTCAAGAGTTCCTCTTTTTTCTTTTTTATTATTATTATATTTTTTTCCCTTGATATCGGCTCGGCTCTCGAGTTGCATTCAGTACTTTCAGGCTGGTATTCAGTTCTTGTTTATTTTATTTTTCCCGGGGACTCTACTTCAGGAAATTGCTTTGTGTTGAAATTCCGCGCTGCTTCGCCGTCAGGATATCGAGCCTTTTTTATTTTATCACAGTTTGGGTTACAGGTACTGCCTATTCCAGTTGTTGGCATGTGATTTTATTCAACTGAATGGTGATGATTTTTAAGCATGGGGCACGCTCAAAACAAACAAAATCGCCCTATGACAACCAGAATAAAAATAATAAAAAATAAAAAATAGCGGGTTTTTTCAGGCCGATAGGACTCTCACGAGCATAATGAACTTGAGACAAGCCCAAAAAACAAACAAATAAATATATAACTAGTTAGACAATCAAAT
The DNA here is from genome assembly GCF_046742065.1 of Oratosquilla oratoria. Classification (NCBI taxonomy): domain Eukaryota; kingdom Metazoa; phylum Arthropoda; class Malacostraca; order Stomatopoda; family Squillidae; genus Oratosquilla; species Oratosquilla oratoria. The sequence continues at coordinate 5,813,485 of NC_134819.1, forward strand.
GAATGAATAAATGAATATATCAATGGCTAGGTAAGTAAATGGATAATTGAATGAATAAAATAAAGTGTCATTTCTTACTAACGATCTGACCGTATCTATGTTCTACATCCTCACGATGACCTCTCATACTCTCTGTGAACCGCTCAACTTTCCACTTCGAAGGATATCCATTTCTCCTCATGACTCAGTTTATTTCTCCTTCTCCTCTTCCCTCCTCCTCTTTCAATGTTCTACCTTCTCTGTCAGCCTTTCCCTCCCCTCCCTTCTCCCCTCATCCCTCCCTCCTCCTTTCTCCCCTCATCCCGTCCCCCTTCCTTACCCTTTCCTCCCTTCCCCCGTTCCTCTCTACCTCCCTCCTCCCGTCCCCTGTCCTCCCTTCCCCCTCCTCACTCCCCCTATTCTTATCCCTCCTCCTCCCGTCCTTTTTCTTCCCTTCCCCCTCCTCCCTTCTCCCTCCTACCTTTCCCCCCCTCCCATTCCCCTTCCTCGTTTTCCCTCCTCCCCCCTTCTCCCCTCATCCCTTCCTCCTTTGTTCTCCCCTCATCCGGTCCCCCTTTCTTACCCCTTCCTCCCTACCCCCTTCTCCCCTTCCCCCGTTCCTCCCTTCCTCCTGCTCCCTATCCCCCCTCCCGTCCCCTTTCCTCCCTTGCCCTCCTCCCTCCCCCTCCTCCTATCCCTCCTCCTACCGTCCCCTTTCCTCCCTTCCCCTCCATCCTTCCCCCTCCTACCTTCCCCCTTCTTCCGTCCCCCTTCCTCCCTTTCCCCTCCCCCTCCCTTCTCCCATCATCCCTCCCTCCTCACCCCTTCCTCCCTTTCTCCTTCCTCCCTTCCCCCTTCCTTCCTTCCCCCTTTCTTCCTTCCCCCTCCTCCCTCCTCCCTATCCCCTACTCCCGTCCCCCTCCTCCTTTTCCCCTTCCTCCCTTTCCCCTTCCTCCCTTTCCCCGTCCTCCCTTCCCCCTCTTACCTTCACCCTCCTCCCATCCCCCTTCCTCCCTTTCCCCTCCTCTCTTCCCTCCGCCTCCCTTCCCTCCTCCTCACTTCCCCCTCCTGCCTTCCCTCCTCCCCACTTCCCTCCTCCTCACTTCCCTCCTCCTCCCTTCAACTCCTCCATTCCCTCTTCCCGTCCCCCTTCCTTCCTTCCCTCCTCCACCCTTCCCCACTCCTCCCTTCCCTCTTCTCCCTTCCACCTCCATCCTTTCCCCTCCTACCTTCCCCTTCCTCCATTCCCCCTCCTCCCTTCCCCCTTACTCCCTTTCCCCTCCTTCCTTCCCTCCTCCTCCATCCTCTCCTCCTCCCTTCCCTCCTCCTCCCTTCCCTCCTTCTCCCTTCCCCTTCCTCCATTCCCTCCTCTCCTCTTTCTTCCTCCTCTCCTCCTCTCGTCCTACCCCCTCTCTTCCTCCTTCTCTTGTCCTCCCTCCTTCCTTTCTCCTCCCCCCTCCCCCTCCTGCCTTCCCTCCTCCTTCTTTTCCCCTCCTCCCTTCCCCCTCCTCCCTTTTCTCCTCCTCCCTTCTCCCTTCTCACCCTCCCTTCCTCTTCTCTTCTCCCACCTTCTTCATCCTCACCCTTTATACAGCCCCCTTCCTCCCTTCTCCATATTCTCTTCCTGTCGTTCCTCCCCTCTTTTCTCTCCTCCATTTTTCGCCCTCCCTCCTTCGCACTCTCTCCTCCATCTTACGTACTCCCTCTTGTCCTCCGTTCCGCTCTTTCCCTCCTCTCCCTCCTCCTTCATCTTCGCTCCCAATTTCTACCTCACTTCCCTCCTTTCTCGTTCCTCTCTCTTGCGTCCTCCTTCTTCCGTCCTCTCTCCCAGGCTCCGTTTCCTTCTTCCCCTCTCTTTCCCCTCCTCCCCTCCTTCACCCTCATCTCCAATATCTTCCTCCCCCACTTCTTTTTCTTTCCCCTTTCTGTCTCTCGGTTAGAAGGGCTTAAGCACATGACTGCCCCGGATCGCTAAGTCTTTCCGCACATGTTCTCCTCCTTTCGTATTTTTTTTGGGGGGGTGAGAAGGGAGGGGGGCTGTCTGTCACTTTTTCTATCCCTCTGCGCGTGAGTCAGGTTTTTTTTTTTTTTTTTTTTTTTTTTTTTTTTTTTTGCCTGTCTCTCCTGTCTGTCTGTCCTGTCAGTCGACTGCTTCGTTCATCTTCCCTTTTTTCTTCTTAGCCATCTTATTATTATTTTTTTTTCAAATATAACATTTTTGGCTGTCTGGCGACCTTCAGGTTTCCTCCAGTAATGTACAGGACTTTGTATATACTCGTAGACTTTAAGCTGGGCTGCAGTATGTGATTTTATTAAAAATAGATTAAAAGTTGTTCTACCCTTTCACCATTCCTAACGCATCCTTTCCCTGCAGATCTTTTTTTTTTTTTTTTTTTTTTTTTTTTTTTTTTTTTTTTTTTTTTTTTTTTTTTTTTTTTGTGGCAGTCCCATCTGAATAGAATCACCTGATGGGCATTAGAATGGATGAATTAAATCGAAATTATCAAAGATTATCAGTATAGACTAATTCCCAACCGATTAAGTACGTCTGTCCCCCATCTATTGTTGTGAAATACGATCAGTCTTTCAGTCTTTCTCTGTCTGTTGTCTGTCAGTCTCTCAGTCTTTCGCAGTCTGTCGTCTGTCACTAGGGTTCCATTCCTTTTATTTTTCTGTCTACTTAACAGACTGTTGTTTCTGTGTGCTTGTCTGTCTCTGATTGTCAGTCTGTTTTTTCTGTCTGTGTATGCGTGTTTGACTGACTCTGTCTGATGGTCTGCACGTCTCTCTGTCTTCCCTGTCTGTCTCTTTATTCATGTCTCTGTCTGTGCCATTCTACCTATGCCTGTCTATCTGTTTATATGTCCACCTACCCGTCTACCCGTCCGCTTGACTATTTGTCTCACTCTCAGTCTACCTATTTTTCTGACTTTTTCTGTCGACCTGTTTATATCTGTTTCTGTCTGTCTTTTTCTGTCTATGTGACAGGCGAGCCATCCAATGTCGGCCAATCTGTCATTCATATTTAGGTCCGCGTATTCTAATATGTTTGAGAGCGTGTTAAAGAGAATAGACGCCCGTGAATGGAGAGCGCTCCATAAAGCCTGTCATTAAAACTCACCCAGCACTGGGTGACTCGGTTTGTGGGTGAGTGGGTGAACGAGAAGATGAGTAAGCAAGAAGTTAAATGAGTGTGTGTGTGTGTGTGTGTGTGTGTGTGTGTGTGTGTGTGTGTGTGTGTGTGTGTGTGTGTGTGTGTGTGTGTGTGTGTGTGTGTGTGTGTGTGTGTGTGTGTGTGTGTGTGTGTGTGTGTGTGTGTGTGTGTGTGTGTGTGTGTGTGTGTGTGTGTGCTTGCGTATGTGTACGTGCGAACGTATGTGTTTTTGTGTGTGTGTTCTTGTATGCGTGTTCTTGTATGTGTGTTGTTGTGTATGTGTCGCACAGATGTATGTACGTGTGTGTGCATGTGTTCGTTCATATACATGTTAATGTGTACACAACGACGCTCGTATAAATCTACCCGTCGGTGCGAATATATTCGCGTGTTCATGTACATAAGAACATTTTGTTCAACAGTGAACATAACGGTGAACATGAGCGTGAAGCGTTACCTTCGTCTGAACCGTTCTCTGAAAGCGGATTTAGACATCAAGAGGATTTGGATCCACGGCCACCACCGTTCCTCCCGGGATAGATTATGCTCCCGAAGGTGTCAGGTGATTTTTTTATTTTCTATTTTATTATTATCATTATTATTATTATTTTTTCTTTTATGAAGAGAGAGTATGATCCGCCATTGAGATGAACAAATTTGCCAGTTGGTTATCGTACTAGACCATGTCATGTATTTTAGTTTATCGTGTGTGTGTGTGTGTGTGTGTGTGTGTGTGTGTGTGTGTGTGTGTGTGTGTGTGTGTGTGTGTGTGTGTGTGTGTGTGTGTGTGTGTGTGTGTGTGTGTGTGTGTGTGTGTGTGTGTGTGTGTGTGTGTGTGTGTGTGTGTGTGTGTGTGTGTGTGTGTGTGTGTGTGTGTGTGTGTGTGTGTGTGTGTGTGTGTGTGTGTGTGTGTGTGTGTGTGTGTGTGTGTGTGTGTGTGTGTGTGTGTGTGTGTGTGTGTGTGTGTGTGTGTGTGTGTGTGTGTGTGTGTGTGTGTGTGTGTGTGTGTGTGTGTGTGTGTGTGTGTGTGTGTGTGT
>NC_134819.1:5852408-5854908 GCF_046742065.1 Oratosquilla oratoria
ATATATATATATATATATATATATATATATATATATATATATATATAAAGTATTCTCAGTGTGACTTTCTTTAGTTTTGTATTTAATTTCTCACTTTCTAATTTGTCTTCAGTGCTGCCGTTACATGAGAAAGTCGGTCGCAAATTATTCTGTGGGAAGTCTGCTCATATTACTCTAAGAAATGGTATAAAAACTGTTGATACTTTTCCTTGATTTTCTTCTCTAATTCCTCTACACCGTGATTGTCTTAGTTACAGCAGAGGAATCCTATCTGGCAACCTCTATTTGATCATCAGGTCAGCTTGCATTGTCGTCATGATTTCTTTAGTCCAATGATCTTTACTTTTACATCTAAGTACATCCCCTATGGGCGTGATTTTACTCCCATTAACCAATTGAAATTTCTTCAATCAGAAAGGCTGTTACAAACCCCTTAACCAACAGCTTACTCAAACAACCTCGAAATCAATGCATCACTGACTTAGTTTAAATACTCTTATATCAGCATAATATAGCAAAAAACCGGGTCCCCAGTGGTTGTTTGTAATCTTTTAGGCAACCTACCCCCTATCTACCTAGTCTATCTTCAGGATGTGTATATATATATATATATATATATATATATGTATATATATAGATAGATAGATAGATATCATATACATATATATTTATCTATATTATATATATATATATACATTTGTATATGTACATATGAATAAATATATATTATAAACATATATATTTATTTATATTATATATATGTATATATATGTATATATATACATACATATATATATATATATATATATATATATATATATATTTATATATATATACATAAATATATATGAGGGCCACCTCACTATCTCCCCGTGTTGTCAGGGTTGGTGCCAAGTGTGGAGTTTACCGAATGACATATTTAGTATAATAATTAATTAACAATAACAATGTAGTAATAATAACAATAATAATGATAACATTGGGCTTCGTTTCAAAACTTTTTTTTTTTTTTTTTTTTTAAAAAGGTCAAGGGTTTTCTAACTGATTTAGGATTAAATTTGTATGGTGGATTAAAAAATACAGTTGATTTTTCTGGGTCAGGTCTGATTTCTAAGATATAGTTTATTTCTCTTGCAGCATTTTCCTCAATATGTCGCAATTATCCAAGCGATTATTGGCTTTGCTTTTGCAAAACCGGGTCGTGGGTAACTTTTATAATTGTTTTTATTTTTTTTTATTCATGTCTAGATATTTATAAAAAGGGGTCGGAAGTGTAAAAACCATCCTAATAGGTTCTGTTACATCTGCGAACATGTGGTTCTTCCAGACCGTCAAGCAAAAATCACGGATTTTCAGAAAACATATAAAGTTTAATTTGGAGTCAAACTAGGGGACCAGGATAAGCCATTTGCTCTTCATATTTGTTGAAAAACATGTGTAGAGAACTTACGGGATCGGAGGAACAAGAAAAGGAAGAGTATGACATTTGGTGTCCCAATGGTGTTGAAGGAAGGTAAAGATAACGTTACCGACTGCTACTTTTGCATGACAAATCTAAAAGGCATCAGCCGCAAGAACAAGCACCATGTTCAATACCTTAATGTTCCTTCTGCCATGGAGAAACTTAAGGAAGGTATATTTGATGGTCCTCAAATAAGGGAACTTATCAAGGACACTAGTTTTGATGATGCACTGAATCCTGCTGAACTCTCTGCCTGGTTGTCCCTTAAGTCAGTCATTGGAAACTTCCTTGGCAACCACAGAAGTTCCCAGTATCAGAAGGTGGTTGATGAGTTAATGGAGAATTTCCGCCAACTTGGTGTGCTTATGTCAGTGCAAATGCACTTCCTCCGGTCTCATCTGGACTATTTTCCAGAGAATTCTGAAGACTTCAGTGAAGAACAGGGTGAGCGTTTTCACAAAGATATCAGTGTTATGGAGGAACACTATCAAGACAGATGGGATGTCAACTTTCTGTAGCTCTCTCCGTAATATGATTTATTATAACCACCACATCAGCATCACAACCTCAGCATCATCTACAAGATACCATGTGGTGGTTGTGAAAACTCATACTGTGGAGAGAGCTACAGAGGTCTAGAAACAAGGATCATGGATACCACCAACTTTCTAACGCAATGATGAATCATGTAGAACAGGAAGGCCACCTACCCGACTGGCAACAAGCAGAAGTAATACGAAAAGAACTGAGAAAAGGACAGAGGAAAGTTATCAAGTCTTGTACATAACCACCAACTCTAACATTAATCAGAAACTGGGGGACATAAAATGGACAAAGTACACAGCAAAATATGCAGCAGTGAGAAATTGCCCCAACACAGCGCCAACATAACATGGGGTTTTCTCTAACTTTGATTTAATTTATTTTATTTTTATCCATCTTTCCCCTCTTCTGTTCAAATTACATTAATTTATATCACATATAACTATTTAATTTCTGTTCTGTTAATGTGAGTTCTTCTTTTCACAACATGGTTTA
>NC_134819.1:5859908-5877408 GCF_046742065.1 Oratosquilla oratoria
AGTTATTTATTGTCTGTGTTAGAAAACTCCAAAAGAATGGCCAGGGGGAGACTGGAGAAGGAGGGGGGAAATTGGTGGGAGAGAAGGTGGAAAGGGGACTAAGAAGGGGAAAGAGTGGGGGGGGTGATAGTTCGAGACCTGAAGTACTTGTACCCTTTGTTCACTAAAAGATTCATGCATGATGTCCCAGAGAGTTCATGGGCTAAGTGGAGAGGGGTTCAGAGTGACGTCACGGCTGTGCAAAAAGAGGGACGGGGTAAATAGTCACGTGGCTTAAGAGTGACGTCAAGTGGCATAAGAGTGACGTCACGTTTGTGCAGAAGGGGAGGCGGGGCTTAATAGTGGCGTCACAATTATGCAGAGGGGTAGGCGGGGCTTAAGAATTACGTCACATTTGTACACAGGGGTGAAGGTGGGACTTAAGAGTGACGTTACATTTGTGTAGAGGGGCGAGATATAAAAATGACGTCGTGTTTGAGCAGAGGGGGTGGGGATTAAGAATGACGTCACGTTTGTGCAGAAGGGGCGGGGCTTAAGAATGACGTCACGTTTGTGTAGGTGGGGCGGGGCTTCAGAGTGACATAACATCTTGATGTTCTTGATTTTATTTCATCATTATAAACATTTCGCTTCACATGGTAGTTTGATTGTTTTCTGATCACTTATTTGGTAATTACTTTACTAATTTTTCCTTATATATTTTCATAATTAATTGTTTGCTCATATATCTATTCATTCATTTATTCATTTAATAGTTTCTTTATTCATTTACTTATATAGTTAATCGCTTACTTATATGTATATTGTATTTAATTTAATTACTTATTTTTTTATTAATTTATTTACTTTTCTATTTCTGTATACTTAGCGTTATGATCAGTCTTGCATACTAAACAGAGTAACAAAGAAATCAAGATGACAATCTGAGTTGATCAACATTATCAGCTTTGTGAATGCGTCTATTCTGGTAAGTCCATGCTGGGTATTAACGTCTCTTCGCGGCACAGCGTTCACACAATGGATCCAAAATGTTAAACGTCCCCAGACCCATATAATTGTCCGAAATTTGCTGCTGTCCTGGAACGCACTCATCTCACGCTTTCTCTCACTCTCTCATTCTCATTGTCTTTCTCTCTCTCTCTCGCTCTCTTAAGTCTCTTTCATTCTCACCCTCACTAGCTCTCTCTCTCTCACTCCCTCACTCATTCCCTCAATCTATTAGTCTCATTTTTTTCTTTTAGTCTTTCATTTTCTCTTTCATCTTACTTGTTTCTCACGCTCGTTCTTTTCCTCTCTTCTTATTTTACTCTCTCGCTTCCTCACCCTCATTTATTCTCACTCTCACTCATTCTCCCTATATCTCATTTTCACATATCTCATTCTCACTTTACCTTACTCACACTTTCTCACTCTTACTCCTTCTCCCTGTTTCTCATTTTCACATATCTCATTCTCACTCACTCTCACTCTCATTCTTATTCTCATTCTACCTAACTCACACTTTCTCACTCTCACTCATTCTCCCTATATCTCATTTTCACATATCTCATTCTCACTCATTCTCACTCTCATTCTTATTTTCACTCTACATAACTCACACTTTCTCACTCTCACTCCTTCTCCCTATTTCTCATTTTCACATATCTCATTCTCACTCATTCTCACTCTCATTCTTATTTTCACTCTACATAACTCACACTTTCTCACTCTCACTCCTTCTCCCTATTTCTCATTTTCACATATCTCATTCTCAATCATTTTTACTCTCATTCTTATTCTCACTCTACCTAACTCACACTTTCTCACTCTCACTCCTTCTCCCTATTTCTCATTTTCATATATCTCATTCTCACTCATTCTTACTCTCATCATATTTTCACTCTACCTTACTCACACTTTCTCACTCTCACTCATTCTCACACTTTCTTACTCTCACACTTTCTCACTCCCGCTCTTTCTCACACACTCTTCCTTACTCTCAATCTTTCTCACTCACTCTTTTTTACTCTCTTACTCTTACTCTTACTTTCACTCTTTTTCACTCACTCTTTCTTACTCTCACTTTTTCTCACTCTCACTCTTACTCTCAGTCTTTCTCATTCTCACTCTTTCTTACTCTCTTGCGCAAAGAAATATTTCCGACTGGCATGAGAACAGCAGTTAGTAATTGGTAGATGAGATTAACGATTCATGTTAGGCAGTTAGGGATTAGCATACAAGCGGCATTAGACTCCTACCAAAGAAGATCTCCAGTCTTTACACATTCAATTTGGTGACGCACGCTTACACACACACACACACACACACACACACACACACACACACACACACACACACACACACACACACACACACACACACACACACACACACTGATATACATGTCTACAGGCTGTTTTATTTAGATCATAGATATGTCAAAGTTTTACAGACGATTTTATTCAGCTGAAGGTTATGTTTCATGCCTGACTGTTGTCTTGGTTGGCCTCAGTATGAAGAGAATTGCCTGACACTCATCGGAAAGAAAAATGATCAATTGTGCCACTGTGCTGAAGGGGTTATATATATACATATATATATATATATATATATATATATATATATATATATATATATATATATATATATATGTATATATATACATATATATATGTATATATATATATATATATAGATATATATATATATATATATATATATATATAATATCACCCTAACCCTGTACCCTACCTCACCCTCAAACTTATTCTTAATCTCACCCTTAATCTCACCCTCAACAGCACACTCAGCCACACCCTAATCCGCATCCCTAACTGCATTTTCACGCTCACCATCAAACTCAAACTTGCCCTCATTATCACCTTCAATTTCACAATCAACCTCACCCTAAACATCACCCTCAACATCATCCTCATCAAACCCTCAAACTCACCTTCAGTAACACCCTTAACCTCACATTCGACGTCACCCTCAACTTCACTTTCAGCTTAACTCTCAAATTTACCCTCACCTTCACTCTCACCCTCAACCTCAACTTAAGTTTCAAGCTCAATTTCAAGCTCACTTTCTCCCTCACCCATACCCATGCCCTCGCCCTCACCTTCACCCTCATATTCACCCTTTACCCTTGAAAGTCTCCCTCACATTCATTTCCTCAACTTTACCTCTATTCTCAACCATATCTCCCTCCTCACTCTCACCTTCACCATTACCTTTATAGTCTCCCTCACATTCATACCCTCAAACTTACCCCTGCCCTCATCCTCACCGTCACTCTCCTTACCCCATTGAATTGCAATAGGATGAAGTGTGTGTTAGGCCAATATCCATCGCCGGTACTTCAATACATTTTATATTTCCAATATTCTTCACATAAACCTATTTGAATTTGGGACTCCCAGCGTGTCTAGTTTGCATTGGAAAATCCAATCTTTCCTCTCTTAGAATAAATAAATAAATAAATAAATAAATAAATAAATAAATAAATAAATAAATAAATAAATAAATAAATAAATAAATAAATAAATAAATAAATAAATAAATAAATAAATAAATAAATAAATAAATAAATAAATAAATAAATAGATAAATAAATAAATAAATAAATATAAATAAATAAATAAATAGATAAATAAATAAAAATAGATAAATAAATAAATAAATAAATAAATAAATAAATAAATAAATAAATAAATAAATAAATAAATAAATAAATAAATAAATAAATAGATAGATAAATAAATAAATAAATAAATAAATAAATAAATAAATAAATAAATAAATAGATAAATAAATAAATAAATAAATAAATAAATAAATAAATAAATAAATAAATAAATAAATAAATAAATAAATAAATGAAATAGTAAAATAGATCAATAAATAGTGGGATAATACGCCAGAAGGCGCCTAGGTGTAGCCGAAGTCGGCACCTTTACCATGTGTGTTTGGACAGCTAGGGCAGGTGGGCGTTAATTGTTAAGGGCTTTGTGCTTTATTTTACGTTTTATGCTTTTCTTCTTTTCTTTTCTTCTTTTTCTTTTTTCTTTTTCTTTGTCCTTGAGCACTTACCCTAAATCACGTGGATATTGTGTTCTGATAAATTCGCCAAATGGTTTATTCAGCTGGAGGGCGGCAGTTCCCATTAATCTTGTATTTCTCCGACACCAAGTAAATTATCTTTATTCGTGCGTCTCTGAATTGAATATGTTAAGGGCTTATTTTACTCGACACCTTTTAACCCTTTGAATACTGTTACGTATTTTGTAGAATTCGTTTCTGGCAGTTCATCGTGGGAGTCCGACGATCCCAACCTGAATTGGATATCAGTAGATCGTGACCCTCAGCTCTACCCACAACCTCACCCACCCACGTAACCCTCACCCGCCCCTTACCCACCACCCCCACACACCTAACCTATTATTCCACCCGCCCCTACCCAACCCCACCCCATGCGACTGATAAAGTCATAGAACGTTGACCACAGCAACATATATGTATATATATATATATATATATATATATATATACATACATATATATATATATATATATATATATATATATATATATATATATATATATATATATATATATATATATATACAGTAAAGACAAGGTAGAATATTGTATTGGGGATCGATATATGTAAAGCACAAGTGGTGTTCACTGCGAGTTACATCGACGCCAATGGCCAGCAGAGTTTACAGTAACGGCGGAGGGCGTACGGCAGAATGCGCTTAGCTCCCGCTGAAGCCAAGAACTTCGACTTAACCTTGAATAGCTATAGATTGACTATCGCCAGTGGCCATTGGGAACTGAACTCTGGACTTTAGGCTTAAGAGGTTACAACTAGATTTGAACACATCTAACAAAGAAAAATTTGCCCTACGGAGGATTTAGCGGACTTCGGATTTAGCGGACTTTGGATTTGGCGGACTTGGGATTTGGTGGACTTCGGGTTTAGCGGACTTTGGATATAGCGGACTTATGGTTTAGCGGATTTTGGATTTAGCAGACTTTGGATTTAGTGGTATTTGGATTTAGCGGACGTTGGATTAAGTGGACACCAGAGTTAGTGGACTTCGGATTTAGAGGACTTCTGGTTTAGTGAACTTTGGATTTAGCAGACTCCATATTCTAAGGAACTCCATATTCAAAAAGTCCATTGCATGAAATTTAATATTTTATGTTTGGTCAACCATGAGATGACCTTACACATTAGAGATACATTACCTCATATAGAGGTATTCATAAGGTGATACAAGCAAAGTCGCCATATTAAGACACCAGAGTAGGACTCATAGTAATAGGTTTCAACTGGACAAATTTAAGTTTACAAAGAAAATAAGCAAGAACTGATTTACCAATAGAGTTGTTAACGAATGGAATATACTTAGTAGCCATGTTGTGAGGGCTGAAACTATTGATTACTTTAAGACAGTGGTTCTTAACCTTTTCCAGTGCCCATAACCCCTTGATATCTCAGAGAATTTCTTCGTACCCCCATCCAATACAAATACAATGCAAATATATGAAAAGGATGAGTGTTACAAATCTTATTTGCTTCCTCATTGTACATATACAGTACCATTTCACTGGTTATTATGTTTCGTACCCCCAGGCTTAAGGTTTCGTATCCCTTGGGGGTACAGGTACCCCAGGTTAAGCACCACTGCCTTATGAGAAGATTAGATAACTTTATTAATGGAAATGATAGGTGGTAATGAACATGAAATTGACTAGTGTAGACCTTATGGTCTCTTGCAGGCTCCCTTGTTATTACGTTCTTATATTGTCTGGTGTAGACCTTACGGTCTCTTGTAGGCTCCCTTATTATTACGTTCTTATATTGTCTAGTGTAGACCTTATGGTCTCTTGTAGGCTCCCTTATTATTACGTTCTTATATTGTCTAGTGTAGACCTTATGGTCTCTTGTAGGCTCCCTTATTATTACGTTCTTATATTGTCTAGTGTAGACCATATGGTCTCTTGCAGGCTCCCTTATCATTACGTTCTTATATTGTCTAGTGTAGACCTTATGGTCTCTTGTAGGCTCCCTTATTATCACGTTCTTATATTGTCTAGTGTAGACCTTATGGTCTCTTGTAGGCTCCCTTATTATCACGTTCTTATATTCTGGGTGGGAGTGGGAGATATCAGGAATTCATTCTTGGTAAAAGGACATATGTACCCCATCGAGTCATTCTGAATATTTTCAGACTTGGTCCGAGTCTTGTTCATTTGCTTCTGTCCACATAAACTCTGCAAGAGGTACGACTTTTTTTTTCCTTCTTCTTTTATCGTTCTTATAAAGAAGAGAACCCCCCCCCCACACACGAAATGAATATTCAATTTCCTCGCGGAAGACTTCGCGTGGTGCTGAAAATGGTAGGATGGAGCCAAGCCTAGAGAGCCATTGGTACTCCCTACTTGAATCGTGCGGAAACCGCGTCGGTAGCCTATAGACATTGAAAAACGCTTGGTTGTGTGTGAACACCTACTTTGACTTACATTGTAATTGAATCACCACGGCTCAAACCACTAGTGTGAACAGGGCCTTAGATACAACAAGTAACCAACCCGCCAGAAAGGCCGCACGGTATCACACTAAATCACTAACAATAGACCAAGTAAAATCAAATAAATTTACCAAATTAATGACAAATGAATAAATGAAGTTTATGAGATTAATGGATAAATGGATGAAATTATGATTTCGTGGATAACTTGATAAGTTAACAAGTTAATAAGTTCATGTGATGATGAGCATGATAATGAATTAATTACTAGATTAATTGACAATAGAATGAATTAAAAGATGAAGTAATATATGAATGACTGTCGTAATATGTTCTCCGTGACATCAGTAGGAATTCCAGCTATTTGCTACGCAATTTAGAAAATTGGTTCTTCATAGCAAATGATGAAACCTATTATTTGCTCATTTCAAACCCTTCTAAGAGGAATCGTATAGTTTTTATAAAAGATATACGTATATATTGTGAAAAAATTAACGTACCTGCGGCCATAGTAGACGTGTGGAGGGGGGGGAGTGGGCAGGCACGCGCGTGGAGAACTGGTTCTTTGTTACATTTGCTAATTGAAACGCACACAGATACACACACACGAAACACACACACACACACACACACACACACACACACACACACACACACACACACACACACACACACACACACACACACACACACACACACACACACACACACACACACACACACACACACACACACACACACACACACACACACACACACACACACACACACACACACACACACACACACACACACACACACACACACACAGGCACGCACGTTTATTCGTTTGTTTATAAGTTTATCTATTGGATTTTCTACCATCATCAGGCAGATTAAGGACAAGAGTTTTCGTTCAGTCGAGACGAGGGTCGAGTTCTACTATGACCTGAATAAAACCGTCCGGCCCGAATACACTTTACTGTACATTACCCTGACAAAGGGGCTAAGAACGGGAGGTCGTGGGCTCTGAATATCTCAGTAGTTTAATCCGATTAAGTAAATTACCCTAAAGAGAAGGGTGAGCGGGGTTGCCGGCACTCGCCAGGGTGCTTCTTCCCGAGAAAAGACAAAAAAGGAATGACAGTAATTTGTGAATATGAAATGTGATAATGGTTTGTTATTTTACTTTTTTATTCTATAACATCATAATCAATGAGATTACGGTGTGTGTGTGTGTGTGTGTGTGTGTGTGTGTGTGTGTGTGTGTGTGTGTGTGTGTGTGTGTGTGTGTGTGTGTGTGTGTGTGTGTGTGTGTGTGTGTGTGTGTGTGTGTGTGTGTGTGTGTGTGTGTGTGTGTGTGTGTGTGTGTGTGTGTGTGTGTGTGTGTGTGTGTCCGCGCGCGTACGTTCTTGGTTAAATAATTTAATTCTATTCGTTTTCTTTATTCATATATACGAATCTCGGTACACTTTACGTTCTATTCGTTTATTCAATCATTTGTTGTTCAGTTGTTTATTTAAATGTTTGTTTGCTTCTTTATTTACTTGCCCTTTTTTGTATGCTGATTTTGTTTTCTTTAGTTTTGTTTGCTTTTGTTTTGGCAAATGATACATGGAATCAATATTGTTCCTTGGAGCACTCCAGTACGCTTATAAGGCCGAAAAGAAATCCAAATTATCTTTTTCCTAGACAGCTTATCATGCATTATCATTATCAAGATTATTATCATCATCATTATTATTTTCATCATTATCATTATTATCATTGTTTCTGTTGTTCTTTCGTTTTTCGGATTTTCAAGCATTTTCCTGTAAAAATCCTTTCAATTTTATTCTTTCTTCCTTTCTGTTTTCCCATTCTTTTTGGCCAATCTTTTGTTACGTATTCTTTGCCCTATTTTAATTGCAGTTCCTCTTTCTTGGTAAAATCCTTTTCCATTATCCGTTCTCCACTCCATTTCCCCACTAGCCTAACCCTTTTCCTCTTCGCTTTAACCGTTATTTCCTCTCCCCTTTCTCCTTCCCCTACCACTCCATTCCCCTCCTACTTCCCTCCCCCTCCCCCTCCCACTCCTCTCCCCTCTCTCACTTCCTCTCTTCTTCCTTTTAACCCTTTTCCGCCTAACTTCACTCAAAGGCCTAGAATTTAACCCGGGACCTTAGTGTTTTATTGTTTCATTTATTCATTTAATTTCATTGCACTTTCTTATATTTTACATTTCTATTCATTTGTTATATTCTATTTCATTTCTTATTTTCATATAATTCATTCGTTGATTGCATTTCTTTATTCTATTTATTTATATATTCATTGTATTTACAAAATTTATTTATTCACTTATTTCTCACTTCCTAGGGTCTCTGTTCTATAAGCGCTCTCAGGTTCCTTCGTTGAAAAAATCACGGGTTTATTTCGTCGTACTCTGGCAAACATCAGTCTATTATATTCAACAATATGGCACCTAATAGACGCTGACGTATATATTTTTCACGATTTCGACCACTGTTGACTTTAAGGGAAAAAGGTTGAACTTTGCTTGTGTAGTTATATAAACAAAGGTGAAATGATATCATTCAAAACACATGTGGGTACGTAACATATGTGCATATATGCAAATATATAAAGAGAAAAAACTCATATTCGTTTATTTGATTGCTAACTTGTATTGTGTGCGAGTAGGAGAAGAGGAAGCATAGGTCCTTGTTGTTGTTGTTGGTCTTCTTCTTTTTTCCTCTACATCTTCTACATCTTCTTGTTCTACATATTCTTTTACTTCTTCTTCTTCTTCTTCTTCTTCTTCTTCTTCTTCTTCTTCTTCTTCTTCTTCTTCTTCTTTTTCTTCTTCTTTTTCTTTCTTCTACATCTTCTACATCTTCTTGTTCTACATCTTCTTTTACTTCTTCTTCTTTTTTTCTTCTACATCTTCTACAGGTTCTTCTTGTTCTACATCTTCTTGTTCTACATCTTCTTCTTCTTCTTCTTCTTCTTCTTCTTCTTCTTCTTCTTCTTCTTCTTCTTCTTCTTCTTCTTCTTCTTCTACATCTTCCTCTACCACACCTTCTTCCTCTTCTACATCTTCTTCGTCTACATCTTTTTTTTCTGCATCTTTTTCTTCCACTACATCTTCTTTTCCTCCTTCTTCTTCTTTTACATCTTCCTCTTCCTTTTTTCTTTTTCCTCTTCCTCTACATCTTCTTCCTTTCCTTCTTCTTCTTCTACATCTTCTTCCTTTTTTTTTCTTCCTCTTCTACATCTTTTATATATTCTACATCTTCATCTTCTTCTACGTCTTCTTCTACATCTTTTTCTACATCTTCTTCTTCTGTTTCTTCAACATCTTCTTCTACTACATTTTCTTTTTCTTATATATCTTCTGCTGCTTCTTCTTCTTCTTCCTCTTCTTCCCTAGACTGTCTGGCCGAGCAGTCCTATGTCCCTGAGGAATGCCACGGCTTTAACGGGGCTCTCCTACAATTCCCTTATAGAGTGTATACTGTGTTGTTGGCTTGCATGATTATGTACAATATAGTCCTCCATAATATGCTTTTATAGTATGGGGTTGAAGTGCTACATCCTGGACAGTTATTTGCGATGCAGTCATCCAGCCTCATCTAGCAGTTTAGAAGGGCTGGATGGTGATCCCACTGCTATCTGGTCAGGGGAAGAGTATTGTGTCTTCATATGTGAAAAAGTGGCGAACATTAAGTGAAGATTAATAGAAAAAAGATATCTTTTTAACCCAGCCCGGAGACTAGACACCTGCCACTCGGACATGCACAACCGAATTCCAGATTTCACTCAAAAAATCAAAACTGAGCATCACACTGACACGATGTGGGAATTGAAAAACCCCTGCTAGTTGCGGCAATCCAATTTTTTTTAGGCCGATGTTTGGGTCGCCTCCCCACCTGACCAGGGCTGTCAGGAACCAACGCAGCAAGCCGGTCGCGAGGATCGAATTCACGACCATCTGATCATGAGTTTGACACTGGGCTACCGAGCGGCTCTACAAGTTTCTCTGACAGTGATTATCCCAGGCTTGCTACACAGTGAGCATGCCAAGGTCCTGCATCTGTTTGTGGGACGGAGTACTACACAAGGGCCTCTCCCACTGGAACGACCAGGTGTGGTAAGTCTGCCATAGTCTCCAGAGTCTCCTAAACTTCAAATAAAACTTTATAGCTAATATCTATTACGTACTAGAGACCATAAACTGGTAATCATTAGGGTCTTGAAACATTTATACGGTAATCTATTTGAAAGATGCCGTACGTATTTTGGTGCTTGGAGAAGTAGAAAATGAATAAATAATGAAAATGAATGAATAGATTTAAGAAATAAATAGAGAGATAAAAATAAATAAGTAAAGTTAAAAACAGACCTTCACAGATATGTGGAAAAGATAAAGAAAAGCCAAACTGGAAGACTGTTAGCAAAGAAAGGTTTTATGCAAGAACAGCGATCCCTTCTCTTAAAAAAAAAAAAAAAAAAAAAAAAAAAAAAAAAAAAAAAAGGAGACTTTTATAAAAATAAATAAATAAGCAAATGGATAGAGTGATAGATGAGTAGTTAAAAAAAGATAAAGCTCGACAAACCTTACCAGCGAAGGGGTTCATGCACCAAATTAGCAGATTAAAAAAAGATAAATAGAAATAAATAAATAGGTATAAATCAATCTTGAAAACCTTTACCAACAAAGGGACAGATGCTCAAGGAAGGTTTCCTTCTTTATCACTAAGAAAAATAAACAAATAAGCATTTGGAAAACTACAAAGGTATAAAATCGAATCTTTACCAAGGTCATCATTTTACGTCCCAGTTTGCCAAAATTAAGCTCCCCACCCCACAGACTCTTCGCCGATATTGATGGATGACCTGAGAGCGCGCCAGGTCATTAACGACCTCTCGTTACCAGAGTTCCTCCTCCTCCTCCTCCTCCTCCTCCTCCTCCTCCTCCTCCTCCTCCTCCTCCTCCTCCTCCTCCTCCTCCTCCTCCTCCTCCGTCTCGTCTTCCTCTTCCTTCCCCTGCCCCTCCCCCTCCTCCTCCTCACCCTTCACATCCTTCTACTCCCCTCTCCTCCTCCTTTCCTACCCCTCTTCCTCATCTCCTCTTCCCCCTCCACATTCTCTTCCTCCTCCCTTCCTCCTCATTCTTATTCTCATTCCCATCCTCTTTCTTCTCCACTTCCTCCCTTTTCTTCTTTCTTCGTCCTCCTCATCCTCCTCCTCATCATTCTCCTTCTCATCCTCATTCTCATCTTCATCTTCTTACCCCTCCTCGTCTTCATCCTCTTCTTCTTCCTCTTCCTCTTCATCGTAAGCGAGAAAACAAGTCCTTTGTCTTTTATTATTGTTGCTGTTATAATTATAATTATCATCATTGTTGTTATTGTCATAGCTATTGTTATTGTTATAGGTAATACCAGATTATTTCATTCAGCTATAGAATGGCTTTGGTAAAAAAAAAAAAAAAAAAAAGGAAAAAAAAAAAGTGGAGGATGTGGAATTTAAATCTAGCCTAATTCCACCTCTCTGCTTTATATATATTTTTTTCTTAATTTGTCAGACACAAATGTCCTAATTTTTGTTATTACCATTAAGGGATTAAAAAAAAATAATAATAATAATACACCTAAGAAGAGTTAGAAGTGTGAATGAGAAGAAGTGGAATGAAGTTCTAAACAACCTAAGACTTTACATAGCCTTTAGAATCGACGCCAGACAATTCTAGAACATAGGAATGAAGAAGACTGCAGGAGACCACAAAGACTACACTAGGCAGTTCCATGCCCTTTACCACCTAATATCGCCATTCATAAAGTTAACTTTCGATTAAAATAGCAAAGAGTTTCAGCGCTCACTATATGGTTACTATGCCTATTCCATTTGTTAACCAATGTATTGGTAAAACAGGTCTATTCGTACAAGGCTTGGACATAACAGTACGAGTATAGAACGCCATTATTTAATATCAGTATACATCGTCTATATATTTTTATTGCATTATAGGTATTTTCCATTAGTTTCTATATTATGAAAATTGGCAACTGGTTCACAATTACAAGATGGACGTAGATAACGAGGTAAATTTTATTTTTCAATGTTTATACACAAACCATCATTAGAAAAGTCGTTTCGCCCATTTGAGGTCATTAAAGGTATAATGGGTCATTCAATCTTACTGCTCGGGGGAAAATGTAGAATTCTGTTTACAATTCTCTTAGGGACACAAGTGGAGTGCGTGCGCATGTGCACATGGATACACGTGTCCACACAGGTACACACGCCCAAACACACATATATACACACACATACGTACTCACGCCCAAACATACATATATAAACACACAAACACACACACACACACACACTTACAAACACACACACACACACACACACACACACACACACACACACACACACACACACACACACACACACACACACACACACACACACTTACACACACACACACAAACACACACACACACTACCACACACTCACACACACACACACACACTCACACACACACACACACACACACACACACACACACACACACACACACACACACACACACACACACACACACACACACTTACACACACACACACACACACACTTACACACACACACACACACACACACACACACACACACACACACACACACACACACACACACACACACACACACACACACACACACACACACACACACACACACACACACACACACACACACACACACACATACACACACATACAGTTATATAAAACCAGCTGGAAGGAATTAGGATGAATGCTTAAAACGCAGATTGGCCTCTTAATGATCTAGCTCAAGTTGAGCTTGATTTCTTCTCTAAGAGGCAAAATGTAGCAAGAGAGTTGATTTGAATCACCTGCTGGTAGCTAGAAAATAATACGTTGAGGTGGCCTTTCATTTTTTAAAATTTTCTATTAACTTTTATTTTAATATTTTATTTTATCTGTTTATATTTTAAATACAGTCGTCATTATGGACCAAATGCTTTTTTATCTGCATGTTTAGTTCTTATTCATTATGGAATGAAACTCGTTATTTGATGTTTCTATATTACACTTTTTCTTTCTTCTTTCTTTTCTTTCTTTTTTATTCATTCATTTATCAATTCATTCCTATTCTTATTTCTCGTCTTGTTTATGTTTTGGGAAATCGACGAAAGTCTCTCTGTCCAGTGGCTGGATCGTTCATCTCCCTCTCACTACCATTCCATTTCCCAGCGACCATTATTCATCGTCCACCTTGCCCTTCACCACTCCTCTTCCCCCTTTTAACCCAAAAACCCTTTTGTCGATCCATTTCCAGCACGATTTCCCTTTCCAGTCTAACATTGGAACCCGAATTTCTCTTGTTGCCCTCCCCCACTCCTCACCCCCTCTCCCTCCACCCAAAACTTGAATGTTTGCCTACAACAAATGGTTTGCTTAATACTCCATGATCAATGATGACTGTATGCAGTGCATTCTTATTTTGTGTGGGGTGATCCATCTATACTCTCTCTGTCGGTTTGTCTCTCTGTCTGTCTGTCTCTATTGTCTGTCTGTCTGCCTATCTTTCTGTCTGTCTGCCTATCTTTCTGTCTGTCTTTTTCTGTATATCTCTTTGCTTCTGTCTGTCTGTCTGTCTGTCTCTCTCTCTCTCTCTCTCTCTCTCTCTCTCTCTCTCTCTCTCTCTCTCTCTCTCTCTCTCTCTCTCTCTCTCTCTCTCTCTCTCTCTCTCTCTCTCTCTCTCTCTCTCTCTCTCTCTCTCTCTCTCTCTCTCTCTCTCTCTCTCTCTCTCTCTCTCTCTCTCTCTCTCTCCACGTCTCTCTCTCCACGTCTCTCTCTCACACTCTCTTTCTCTGGGAAAGGTCCAGTTTGTGAAATCACATCTGCCCATGTCAGGTATGATTTACTTGACATAACTGAGCCTAACCTAATCTAGCCTATCCTAACCTAACCTTACCTCACCTTACCTTACCAAACTTAATCTAGCCTAAGCTAACCTTACCTCACCTTACCTTACCAAACTTAATCTAACCTAACCTAACCTAACCTCACCTCACGTAGCCTAACGTGGTTTTATATATTTTCAATCAAGCTCTACCCGTCATCTAGCCAATTTCGAATATCAAACACCTCCATTTTGTTAAAAAAAAAATTAAATCTTGATTAAAAAATAAAAATTTATTGTTACTTTTATTATATATAAAATGACATCTTGGTCTAATAAGAAGTAATCTTCGATATCTATGTTGACAAAGCCTTTGCACATTTTAAAAACCTCGATTAAATCTCCTCGCACTCTCCTTTTTGAAAGTGAGAATAAATTTAGACTTTTAAGTCTTTCTTCATACGGCAAATTTCTCAGCCTTGGTGTCATTTTGGTAATTCTCCGTTGCACTCTTTCTAGTTTACTAATATCTTTCTGTTAGTATGGGGAGCAAAATTATACACAGTGTTCTAGATGGAGACGGACCAAGAAATTGTAAAGGTTTAGCAACATTTTTTCTGATTTATTTTCGAAGACTTCCGATGAGGCCAACCAATCTATTTGCTGTTTTAATAACCTCTGAGCAATGTTGAATTGGCTTCAAGTCATTTGATATTAAAACTCCTAGATCTTTTTCTTTAGTTACTGAATCCAGTATTACGCCATTCATCTGGCATTGGATGTGATCATTGTTACTTCTAATATGCATGACTTTACATTTGTTAACGTTAGATTTCATCTGCCACTTACTTGCCCAGCTTGATAATCTGTCTAGATCAGATTGCAAAGTTTTTTTTTCCTTTGGTGGTTGTTACTTTACCGGTAATTTTTGTGTCATCAGCAATTTTTTTACACACATACATACATACATACATACATACATACATACATACATACATACATACATACATACATACATACATACATACATACATACATACATACATACATACATACATACATACATACATACATACATACATACATGCATTCATGCATGCATACATACATACATACATACATACATACATACATACATACATACATACATACATACATACATACATACATACATACATACATACATACATACATACATACATACATACATACATACATATGTACATACATACATACATACATACATACATACATACATACATACATACATATACATGCATAATATACACATATACATACATATATGTACATAAATAATATACATAAATAATATACATACATGTATACATACATAAACACACATACATACACATACAGTATACACACAAACACAAATATATGGATACATACATGCATGCATCAAAATGTCCCACAATCATCCAACACCCATTCATTGTCCTTTCCATTTTTGTTTTTTGCGGATGAAGGGTCACCCCTGGCTCCCGCCGCACTGCTGAGGTCACAATACAGCATAGCCCGGCGTCCGAAGTATATCTCTGTAATTTAATAAGACAATATATTAATATAGGATAATATGATGATATAATAATGTAATAATATAATGGTAAAATTGTAATATAATGATATAATCATACATTATTGCAGTAAGAAATAAATATGATAATGAAGTGTAATATAATGTACATTATAATTACAATGCAAAAATATAATATAGTGTTGTTTTACAATAATTCAACGATATAATGTAGTAATAGAGTAATACAATAATATAGTGATGTAATGATAATACACTAATACAAAAATAAAATGATGGAATGATGCATTAGTGAAACAATTACAAAAGTAAAAGTAAAAGAACACTGTTGTTCTTATCCTTGATCTAGAATGATTTCGCGTCTCTTCCTCGGCCGCATGTTGTCATGCTTTTATGGCCCATATATAAAGTATGGCCAGACCTTTGCCCCTATTTGCTCCCCCCCTCTCTCTCTCTCTCTCTCTCTCTCTCTCTCTCTCTCTCTCTCTCTCTCTCTCTCTCTCTCTCTCTCTCTCTCTCTCTCTCTCTCTCTCTCTCTCTCTCTCTCTCTCTCTCTCTCTCTCTCTCTCTCTCTCTCTCTCTCTCTCTCTCTCTCTCTCTCTCTCTCTCTCTTTTCTCTCTCTCTCTCTCTCTCTCTCTCTCTCTCTCTCTCTCTCTCTCTCTCTCTCTCTCTCTCTCTCTCTCTCTCTCTCTCTCTCTCTCTCTCTCTCTCTCTCTCTCTCTCTTCTCTCTCTCTCTCTCTCTCTCTCTCTCTCTCTCTCTCTCTCTCTCTCTCTCTCTCTCTCTCTCTCTCTCTCTCTCTCTCTCTCTCTCTCTCTCTCTCTCTCTCTCTCTCTCCCTCCGCCTTCCGCAATATATCAGCCATGCAACTCTCCTGTCAAATACATTTATGAGGAGAATTGGTGCATATATACTTCCGTCAATACCACCAATGTTGCTACCGCTAACATTGGTGCTACCATTAACATTGGCATCAACAATATTTGCATCATCAGCACTGACATCAGCAACATTGTTACTATTGACATTCTCACCACCATCACTGTCACTACCATCATCATCACCATTATCACCACCATCACCATAATCACCATTACCACCATCATTATCATCACCTTCATCCCCATCATCACCATTACCGGTATCACCACTATCACCATTATCATCACTACCGCCATCACCATCATCACCACCTCTAACATCATCACCACTATCACCATCATCATCACCATAATCAACACCATCATCACTACCACCATCATCACCACTACCAACATCACCACTATCACCGTCACCACCATTATCAACATCATGCTCACCACTACCACAATCACCACTAACGCAAATACACACATTAACTCTGCCACTACCACCACCACAAAAACAACCATTACCGTGTAACAATTCAAAAATATTTTTGATAACTGAATTACTTCACCATAATAGTGAAAGCAAAAATCCTCAACAATAAAGAAGAAAAATTGGTTTACAAAATGCTCTGTATTCTATTTCATCCTTGTCTCAGTT
>NC_134819.1:5882408-5907408 GCF_046742065.1 Oratosquilla oratoria
CTTTTATGCGTGGCAATGTGCTAGTTTTGCTTTGAGACCTGATGTTTTTTCACTGCGATTGTTGTGCTTTTAGGCTCGCAGGATGTGCTTTGTGGCCTTGTATTCGTTGCCACTGCGGGTGCGCGTAGGGACGGGCTTTTTCTGCTTTGCTGGCTCCCTTGAAGAGCTTTGGCTTTGATGGACTTCTTGCCCCATAGTTCTTCTTTGATCTTCTTCCGCCTCCAGGATCGCTTTTCCTTTTGACCCGACTTCCATTTTTTTTTTTTTTTTTTTTTTGACGGGTCTTTCTTGAGTCACTCTCTCAGTCGATTTGAGAGTCTTGCTCTGTCTGAGACTGCGTAAGACTGGGTCTTCCTGAGTCTAAGTCTTGAGATGATGAACGAGTCTAAGTTTGACTTATATTGCTGAGTCTAAACCTGAGTTTAGAATATGGCGTCATTGTCTGAGTTTGTGTGAGCTGATGTTTGAGTCTGATTCTGTTGGAGTCAATGTTTGGGTTTTCGTTCTCACCTTCGTCCTTATCCGCGTCATCGTCGTCGTCGTTGTCGTTTTCTTCGTCTTCGTCTTTACTTTCGTCTTTGTCTTTGTTTGTGATTTTGCCTTCAATTTCGTTTTTTTTTTCTTTTATCTTCATCCTCGTCCTCTTTGTTTTCGTCATCTTTGTCGTCATCTTTACTTTCGTCTAAGTCGTCGTATATAATTTTGTCTTAGTTTTCGATTTCGTTTTTATTGTCGTCTTCGTAATCTTCGTCGTTGTTTGTCGTCGTCCTCATTATCCTCGTCGCCGGCGCTTTCCGTCGCCATCACAGTAACAAAGGATTCATTATCACCAACGGCGCCACAGCAATCATCTCCGCCACAGCCTCGACACAGCGATACCGCCGTCTACGTCATCGCCTACGTCATCGCCTACGTCATCGCCTACGTCATCATCATTACTCTAATTTGTCATGCATTTCTCATTTCCTTTCGCATCTGTCCTTTACCTCCTCTTCTTGTGTCCGTTGTTCCTCCTCCTCCTCCTCCTCCTCCTCTTCCTCCTCCTCCTCCTCCTCCTCCTCCTCCTCCTCTTCTCCTCCTCCTCCTTCCTCCTCCTCCTCCTCCTCCTTCTCCTCCTCCTCCTCCTCCTCCTCCTCCTTTCTCCTCCTCCTCCTTCCCCGTCCTCCTCTCTTCCTCTTCCTCCTCCTCCTTTTCCTCGTCTCGCCTTTCTCCCCTCTTCCTCGTTGTGTCCCCTCCTCCACCTCTTCTTCTTCCTATCCTGGTCCTCATCCTACTACTCTTTGTCTTCCTCTTACTCCTCCTCCTCCTCTTCCTCCTCCTCCTCTTCCTCTGTCTCTCCTTTCTCCTTGTCTTTCTCCTCTCATCAGTTCTTCTTTCCTTCTCTCTCTCCCTCCCTTTCTTGCTCTTCCTACTCCCCTCCTCTTCCTTCTCCTCCTCTTCCCCTCCTCCTCTTCTTCCTTTTTCTCCTCCTTCTCGTCCTCCTCTTCCTCCTCCATCTCCTCCTTCTCCTCCTCCCCTTCTCCTCCTTCCTCTTCCTCCTTCTACTCTCCTCTATTTCTTCCATCATTTCCCTTTCCATTTTCACTTCTCGTACAATGTTCATTGTTCCGTAAGAGCTCCGTTTCCCCTCCTCTCTCCTCCCCTCCTTTCCCTTCCCTCCGCTCTCTCCCTCCTCACCTATTCCTCCCCTCCCTCCCCCCTTCCTCCAACCCTTCATCCTCCCCTCCCTCCCCCCTTCCTCCAACCCTTCATCCTCCCCTCCCTCCCCCTTCCTCCAACCCTTCATCCTCCCCTCCCTCCCCCCTTCCTCCAACCCTTCATCCTCCCCTCCCTCCCCCCTTCCTCCAACCCTTCATCCTCCCCCTCCCCTTCCCCTCCCCCTCCCCCTCTCCCCCTCTCCCTCTCCCCCTTCCCTTTCCCTTCCCATATCGCCCCTCTCTCCCTCTCCAATCTCTCCCTCTCCCCTCTCTCCCTCTCTCCCTCTCTCCTTCTCTCCCTCCCCCCTCTTTCTCTATCTCCTGCTCCCCCTTTCACCCTCTCCCCTTAACCCACTGTCTCCCTCTATCCTCCTCTCTCCCCCTATCCTCGCTGTCTCCCACTTCTCCTATCTCCCTCCCTCTCTCTCTCCCTCTCCCCCGTCTCCCCCTTTGGCCTGGACCGGTTTCCGGTCGTCTCCTCCTTTCATAAAGTCAGCTTTCGACTCCAGAAGCTTTTCCCACCGCTCGCATTTCACTCACGTTTGCCTTCTCCTCCTCTTCTTCCTCCTTCTCCTCCTCCTCCTCCTCCTCCTCCTCCTCCTCCTCCTCCTCCTCCTCCTCCTCCTCCTTCTCCTCCTCCTCCTCCTCCTCCTCTTGTACCTTCTCGTTTTCTTCCTCTTCGTTTTCTTACTCCTCTTCCTCCTGTTCCTGCACTTTCCTATCTTCTTCCTATTTCTCGTCCTCCCTCTCCTCTTCTATTTCTTCTCCTCCTCCCCGTCCTCCTCCTCCTCCTCCTACTCCTCCTCCTCCTCCTCCTCCTACTCCTCCTTTTCAGCCTCCTCGTTTTCTTCCTACTCTTCGTATTCTTACTTCTTCACCTACCCCTCTTCTTCCCCTTTCCCCTCTTCTCCTTGCCCCCTCCTCCCATCCTCTTTCTCTTTCCCTTGTCCCGCTCCTCTTCCTCCTTTCTTCTCCTCCTCTTCCATCGTCCTCCTGCTGCTGTTCCTCCTGCTCAATTTCTACTCACGTGGCAGCTTCGCCTTAGACTTCTCAACTTTGCGAAATCCTCACGATCTGTTTTGACCCTCCCTCCATTCCTCCCTCCTCCTCACCCTCCCTCCCTTCCACCCACTCCCTTTTTCTCCCTCCTTCCCACTACTTTTTCTACCTCCTTCCTTCTCTCTCTCCTTCCCTCCGTCTTTTTCTCCCTCCCTCCCTCCTCTCTCTCTCCCCCTCTCTCCTTCTCATCCTCCTCCCCTTCCTCTTTCTCTCCCTCCTCCCCTCCTTTTATCCCTCCCTCCTTCTCTCCTTCCCTCCCTTCCTCCCTCCCTCCTTCTCCCCCTCTCTCCTCTCCTCCCTTCCTCTCTCCCTCCCCTCTCCCTCCTTCTCTGCCTCCTTCTCTTCCTCCTTCCCATCCTCTTTTTCTCCCTCTCTCCCTCCCTCTCTCCCTCCTTCTCTCCCTCCTTCTCTCCTTCCTTCTCTCCCTCCTTCCCACCCTCTTTCTCACCCTCACTCCCTCCCTGCCTCCCTCACTCCCTCCCCTCTCCCTCCTCTCCCTCCTCTCCCTCCTTCTCTCCCTCCTTCCCATCCTCTTTCTCTCCTTCCCTTCTTCTATCCCTTTCTCCCTCTCTTCCTCCCTCCTCTCCTTCCTTCTCTCCCTCGCATCCCTCCCTCTATTTCTCCTTCTCCCTCTCCCTCTCTCTCCCTCCCTCTTCCCCTCCCTCCTTCCTCCTCTCCCTCCCTCCCCCTCCCTCCTCCTTCTCTCCTTCCCTCCTTCCCTCTGTCCGTCCGTCCTTCCCTCGCCCATTCTCTCTCTTCCTCGTTCTGACCTCTCTCTCTCTCTCTCTCTCTCTCTCTCTCTCTCTCTCTCTCTCTCTCTCTCTCTCTCTCTCTCTCTCTCTCTCTCTCTCTCTCTCTCTCTCTCTCTCTCAATCTCTCTCTCTCTCTCTCTCTCTCTCTCCCCTCTCTCTCTCTCTCTCTCTCTCTCTCTCTCTCTCTCTCTCTCTCTCTCTCTCTCTCTCTCTCTCTCTCTCGCTCTCTCTCTCTCTCTCTCTCTCTCTCTCTCTCTCTCTCTCTCTCTCTCTCGCTCTCTCTCTCTCTCTCTCTCTCTCTCTCGCTCTCTCTCTCTCTCTCTCTCTCTCTCTCTCTCTCTCTCTCTCTCTCTCTCTCTCTCTCTCTCTCTCTCTCTCTCTCTCTCTCTCTCTCTCTCTCTTCTCTCTCTCTCTCTCTCTCTCTCTCTCTCTCTCTCTCTCTCTCTCTCTCTCTCTCTCTCTCTCTCTCTCTCTCTCTCTCTCTCTTTCTCTCTCTCTCTCTCTCTCTCTCTCTCTCTCTCTCTCTCTCTCTCTCTCTCTCTCTCTCTCTCTGTCTCTCTCTCTGTCTCTCTCTCTCTCTCTCTCTGTCTCTCTCTCTCTCTCTCTCTCTCTCTCTCTCTCTCTCTCTCTCTCTCTCTCTCTCTCTCTCTCTCTCTTTATCTTTCTTTCTTCGTTTTATTTTTTATCCCACAGCTTCCCCTTTGGGATTGAATTAATTTATTAGTGTGCGTTACCTCTCTTAAGCCTTTGAAGTCTCCCAGTTTGTTATGCGTCTATGGCCGGTTTATTTTCGAACTTCTCTATTAGCAAAATAAATTTTCTTCTTTTACTTTCGTCCCACTCTCTCTCTAATGCAGCATTGCAGTCTTGTATCAAACTCTTTGCTAGAATGCGGTGTGTATGTCACCCTTTCAAAATGTTCATTTTATCATTTACTTATTCATTTCATATATGATTATATATTCGTTTATATATATATATTTATATATATATATATATATATATATATATATATATATATATATATTCTATTTGGTTTTATGTTTATTTTATCTATATCTTTTATTCATTTACTTTCTTGTTTTGTTTATTTGTGTTTTATTTATAAATATATTCCTTTGTATATGAATTTCAGATGACCTCACTTTTGAGGATCCTCAGAATGTCTTTAAACCTTCTCTTTGCTTTTATTTATTTTTTCATTCTTCTTTTTTTAATTTCATCAATTCGTTGATACACCTTACCACTTCAGAAGACTTGTTACCATTTCATTTCTCTATCGGTAGATGACTGGAGTCTGATTGTCACTAATAAACCTCACGTTACAGCCATATCTCCGTCACCGCTGCTCCTGATCGACTGTTGGACTCGAGTGTTTGGTGCAACAGCCAATCAAGACCATAATCATTATCATCATAATTGTCATCGTCATCATCATCAGCAGCAGAAGCAGCATCATCATTATCATCATCATTATCATCAACGTCATCATCATCATCGTCATTATCATCGTTATCATCATCGTCATCATTATCGTCATTATCATCATTATCGGTATAGTCATCATCATAGTCATAGTATTAGTCATCGTCATCACCATCGTCGTCACCATCATCATTATCATCATTGTCGTTTTCGAGTTCTTCTTCGTCGTAATTATTAGCATCACAGTATCTGCTGTCAGCATTATCATCATTATCGCCACCACCACCACGGGGGCTCCCATTTCCTGCCCGACCTCCATCTCCACCTCCAACTCCACCTCCTCCACACTTCCCCAACCCCTCACCCTCCATGGCATGTTTAGAATTGCTAGTGATTGTATCATCTCGTGTATTACACATTCGACTTTTCACAATGTTACATCAACAGTGCCTCCTCATCTTCCTTCTCCTCCTCTTTCTCTTCCTTCTCCTCCTCTTCCTCCTCTTCCTATTTCTCTTAATTCTCTTCCTCCTTCTTTATTTTCATTCTCCTCCTCCTCCTTTTCTTCTACCTCTGTCTCTTCCTCCCCCCCTCCTCCTCCTCCTCCTGCTTTTTCTCTTCTCCCTCCTTTTTATCCCTCCTTATCCCCCTTCCACCACCTCATCCATTTTCTCCCTCCTCCTTCTTCTTCCACCACCTCCTCCTAGCCCCCCTTCACTCCTTTATTCTATTCCACTGTTTTCTACTCCTTCTCATCCTCCTTTTACTTTTTCTGTTGCCAACCCTTCCATGTCCAGCGTGCACACGCGCGCACACACGCATATGGAGCGAAAAGTACTCCAACGTCTTCAAGCCAACTCTCGAGGGGCCCTCTATTGTTCCTCCGGATCTCAGGCCAAGGAACATTCTATTGTCCCTAGTGACCCGAGGATTAGACTTCCAAACAACACCTGCTCGGACAATGAAAGCCGTCAGTGTTTTCGGTGAAATGCCCAGGACACCTGCGTCGGATAAAAGAGACCGCGCTCCACGACTACAATAGAAGCGGCGGCTATTCAGCGCCAGTCATCATCGCTAAATTCGACGCGATGACCCCGCCCTTTCTTACCCACATGTAAATATGGTACCCTTTACGTATATGTAAAATGTACGTAAAATCTGGCAACTCTCCTAGGTTTCTCCGGAGGTGGCATTGAATGTATAAAACAGAGAGAACACTGTAATGATAAAGAAAAGAGCCCGTTCAGACTTTGCTTCTCCAAACACCAGTACATTGATAATGTAGATCGAAGCTATAAATCTACAATCTAGTGCCACCGTGGGATCTGAAACAACAACTCTACGACAGCTGCTCTAGTTGAACGTAGCCATCTTCCAACTCTACGATATTCGCGAAAATCCAGCATTACACACGAGGCACAGGCCCCTCTCCCATCGTCAAACATCAATACAAGGCAAACCCCCTAAGCTGTATCGTCCAGCATCCTACTACGAAGCTAAGAGTCCCACTTCCACGCTGTACATCATCCAGTATCACTACGGAGCACCGTTGCATTGCTTCACTCTATCGTAAAGCACTACGAGCAAATCCCTCTTCATCCGGCATCCTACTACGAACCACCGCTGCATTGCTTCGCTGCATTTTCCAGCATCAACTACGAGACAACTCCTCTTTGCGGCATTTTCCAGCATCTACACGACGCCTCCACCTCCACGCCAACACCGAAACGTGGGACGACTTCCCTTCTACAACATCCCATCGCGCTTCGCACATCACTGCACCAACAGCTAACGATCATCTATGCGCCAACAATCGTCGCGGCATCAACAACCAACGCCCCCCTCCACTCCACGCATCTACCTTTGTAAGATTTCCATCTCTCTTTCTCTTTTTTTTTGTACATGTCATGTATATATATGTATATATATATACATACATATATATATATATATATATATAGTATATATATACATACATACAAATACATATATATATATATATATATATACATATATATATATATATATATATATATATACATATATATATATATATATATATATATTCAACTAACCAGTCAAATACACTTTACTAACTACTACCTGTTTCCAGCAGTACAATTTACCACCGATTTGCCCCACTGCATCAGTTTGGAACCCCTCTACATAGTCTTGGGTAAGTAGATTTTTTTTTTGTTTTCATTATCACGGTCACTACCCATTTTTCTTATAAATTAGTCTATGAACGTGTCCAAACCCCTCTCTGACTAGACATACCGACCCTGTACACGAAGCCATTCTACGTTCAAGCCCAATACACCAAACGTGTCTCCCCCTTCTCCTTATAACTCTTCAGAAAATTCACCTGCTACTCAAAACACTATGACAACACAAAACCTCATCACCGCAGTCAAACATGAGACAACATTACCTTTCTTTAACGGCAAGAACATTCCTGTACACAATTTACTCTCTAAGGTTGACTCAGAGATAACACGAAGAAACGCCGCCTACGACAAGAGTAAAATATCCAAACTAGCATCCAAAATAGATAGAAATAGCACATTAGCCGGTGACGTCATTCAGTCTGATTTATATGAGTAAACCTCAACCTATCATGAATTCGTAGTACACTTTCGAAAGTCCATTGCTGCATTTGAGCCACTTGGAGCACTTTTTCCCCTATATTCTTTGGCAAAAAGTTACAATCATGGCCCACACAACAAAGAAGAAAAAACGGTCAAAATAGCTTCAACATTTATAAGTGAACAAAGAGGAAGTCTCAAAATTCAGACTGGGTCTCAGACAACAAAATATCATTGGAACACGTAGTCTTACTTATGACATACTTTTGACTACTCTCCCAATTACACCCAGATACACGCCAGAAAGATAGTACAATTCCATTCACACCAGGTATCATACTAGGCAAATTCGCCAGGAAATTCAAAGACAAAGTACCACTCAGATCCAGAGCCAGTAAGTACCTATCGCACCCACCCACACAATAGCACAGGTCACACGGTCACCCTCACATAACACGGGACCAAGATATACATCATACACTCTATATTGCTCACGCCAACGCTCTCCTTCGAGAAGACAAACGTTTTATGCATACTGCCACAAACCAGAACACCTCTTTAACACGGGTCAAAATAGATACCCTTCACAACCAAACAGACATTGTGATCATCATGGTACATGTTTTCACACGAGTGATCGTTGCCGTGTGCTGCTAGCACGGAGACAGCACAGACTACAATCCCCAGATCGCTCTCCTACTAGGCCTTCACGTAACACGTCTCCTGCTAGACATTCACGTAACACATCTCTTGCAAGACATTCACGTAACACACCTGCAAGGCATTCACGTAACACATCTATTTTGTGACTACAAAATACAAAGACTCAGTGCACACCAAGGACATTTATTCCACATCAAGATATTTAATCATCATCTCTACTGGTACATACCCTGGATATCCCAAACATATCTTTCCATTCCTTAAATTTCAATGCTATGTCTAACAACACCAAAGTGACAATCTTTCTCGACAAGGATTCACCAGTCAACATCATGTCAGTGCACAGTTTCCACAAATTCCGCACTGAAATAAAACGTGTCACCATTTTGGAACCCCCCGACGTCAACCTTTGCAATGTAGATGGCGTACCATTCCCTATTATTGGTAAATTCTCTCTAGACATTAGTTTCAAAGATGAGTGCCCTGCCATTCCAGTTACTACCTACATAGCTGATGTCTACTTTCCTGCTGATATCCTCATTAATGAAGCAACATAACGTAATCATTTACCCAGCTCAAAATGGCATAATTTATACAAATTATTTCCTCCCTGCATTGGCATCGGCAACTTCCCACAAACTCAATCACATCACCGTAGCCGAGCAGGCAGAACACGATTTAACGTCAGTTAATTCTAGTCCATTCATATAAATTCACTCTGCTTTATCACAGGAGGATGCAGCAGCTGCTAGCACAAATGGCAACGCCACCCAAACACCTTCCCTCGGCTCTATTTCTGCTACCTTACTGACAGCTGTGGACTTGCGTTCTAAACGTAACACACGCAGCAACTCCTCCCGTAAAACTCAGGACAAAACACTCAGTAAATATCGTTGATCTTTCACCACTTTAGGATACCTTCTTGCCGCCTTAGAGGAATTTAACAACAAATCCACCCCAGTCTTGGAAGTGTTATTTACATTCAAACACTCTCACGCAGTGCTTATCAGCCCAAAGACGCTGTTGGTATATATACAAAGATACACATGCGAGTTTTTCAAGCACAAGACACCGATATACTCTCTGTGCCAGAAACTTGCTGTGTCAATGGCTTTTTCCAGCTTCCAACCATCAGTTCTACGTCAAAGAAATACCATACTTACATTTTAATTACTAGTGACACTATCGCACTCTCCATCTGAGAGTTGGCACAAACATTCGCGATTTCGAAATATATCCTTCATGCATCAAAGTTATTGATAACAAATAACCAACTTCTCAAGTTTGTACCACAATTTTCTTTGTGCCCAGAGCAGAGAAACCCATTGATGCATCCCATTTCAACCCCATAGGCTTACTTTGTGCACAAGCAGACTTGCTTGCGCTTTGCAACAAGTTAAGATATACCATCGCCACTCCAGGTGAACCCCTTGGAGTCACTAATCTTATTCAGCATCATGTACCTCTTCATGAGAACTCTAAACCACGTTACATTTCCGCATGCACATTACCACACAAGAAACGCATGATTTTAGATAACCTTATCCAAGACATGATTGCGCAAGATATTATTGAATCATCCATCAAAGAATGGAACTTCCCTCTCATTGTTGCCCCTAAACACGATTGTTCCTTCCGCCCTTTAGTGGACCTCAGAGAGTTAAATAAGCTAACCATATATTACAAGGCATATTCCACTCCGTCGGGGAAAATAACGTAGTAATCATGACCTTGGATATTATGTCGGGATACGGGATACTTCTAGATCCTTTATCCAGAGTCTAGACCT
Organism: Oratosquilla oratoria; assembly: GCF_046742065.1. NCBI lineage: Eukaryota > Metazoa > Arthropoda > Malacostraca > Stomatopoda > Squillidae > Oratosquilla > Oratosquilla oratoria. The sequence continues at coordinate 5,892,379 of NC_134819.1, forward strand.
CTGACAGCCTTTAGCACACCCATAAATCATTATCATTTCAAACGACTAGCCAAGGGTCTCGTTTCAGCTCCTTCAGTGTTCACACGACATAAGTCAAAGAACAAAGTCAAAACACTCAGGTTCCACGATCTTACAAAGACCGTCTTGCACAAAGACAATATCAAAAGAGTCCCCCGTGGCCTCGACATAGAGTCTATTCTTTCACAAACTCACACTACCCCTGCAATAGAGGACAACCACCAATCTTCTCCACCAAAACCTCCAATTCCCCTCTCCCGCTATAATAATCGCAATCGAACGACAACTTCATAAATGTGCACTTTTGTCTAGGTGAACGGAAATAATATCTACTTCTGCATGCTCGTATAATTAATTAAGTGTATTTAATTTTATTCATGAGTGTTTCCCGATACCACCATTATTTCAACATTATGTGTATCTTCTTGCCAAGGTTCATCAAATGGCCTTTCACTATTTCTAATATTCCATGAGTACTAATCTCATTGGGGGCAGTGGGGAAAGCTGACCGTGCATCTGTTGTCAATCCCTTTGATTTCCAGCGTGTACAAGCACGCACACACGCATATGGAGCGAGAAGTACTCCAATGTCTTCAAGTCAACTCTCAAGGGACCCTCTATTATTCTTCCGGATCTCAAGCCAAGAGACATTCTATTTTCACTAGTGATCAGAGGACTAGACTTCCAGACAACACCTACTCGGACAATGGAGGCCGCCAGCGTTTCAGGCGAAACGCCCAGGACACCTACGTCGGACAAAGAAGACCACGCTCCTCGACTACAATAGAAGCGGTGCCTATCCGGCGCCAGTCATCCTTGCTCAATCCGACGCGACAAACTTTTTTTCTTTACATATGTAAATATGGCAACCTTTGTATATACTAAAAATATATGTAGAATCTGGCAACCCCTCGAGGTTTCTCCGGAGGTTGCATTGTATGTATAAACCAGAAAGAACACTGGAACAGTAAAGAAACGAATCCGCTCAGAATTTGCTCCTCCAAACACCACTGCTTTAATGATTTAGATAGAAACTACAAATCTACATTTCCCCTTTTCCCCTTTCTCTTCATTTCCATTCCCCTACCTTCCACACATACTGTATATCCCTTCCTTCACTTCTGCTGACGTCGTAAAGTCCTCTACCTGCCTTTATCTTCAACTCAACTTTTTTTCTTCCTGCTCCTCCTCCCTCTCTTCCTCCTCCTCCTCCTCCGTCTCTTACCATTAACCAAAAATCTCCTAGAAGTCCTCCCCTTCATCTTCAATATATGTAATTATCCCACTTTTTCCTTTCCTCTATCTCGTCCTCTGATTTCCTTCTTTCTCCTACACTTCCCTTCTTCCTCTCTCTCTCCAGTTCCCTCTCCCTCTCCTCTTCCCTTCTTTCTCTCCCTCTCAATTCCCTCTCTTTACCTCACTCCCCTCCATACTTCTTCGACTCCTTCCTCCTTTCTTCCACACCTTTATTTACTCAGTTCACTTTCACATTTTCGTTTATTTCCATTTAATTTACTCCTGCCTTCTCTCCTACTCCTCCTCCTCCTCCTCCTCCTCTTTCTCTTCTTTCTCCTCCTTCATCAAGCTCCATGTCTTGCATAAAATATGCACTGCAACTCGACATTTTCTTTTCATTGCTGTCATTTTTCATTTAAAGAAGGTAAAAATCATCCGCATCTCTTTCGGTTAAACGTGTATCTGTCTTTCTAATACCATGTCTGTCCCCTTCCTTTCTTGCTTATTTTATCTTCCTATCTCTCCTGCCCCTTTCCCCGTCTTTCTCTCTCCTTTCTTCATGCATGCATGAAGGTACGCACAGTTTTCTTTTCTGGGAACTGAGTGAGGTTCTTTGGTGATCTTATATTTGTGTATGCATGTATGCATATGCATGAATATGTATGTATGTATGTATGTACGTATGTATGTATGTATGTATGTATGTATGTATGTATGTATGTATGTATGTATGTATGTATGTATGTATGTATGTATGTGTGTATGTATGTATGTATGTATGTATGTATGTATGTATGTATGTATGTATGTATGTATGTATGTATGCATGCATGTATGTATGTATGTATGTATGTATGTGTGTGTGTATGTATGTATGTATGTATGTATGTATGTATGCATGCATGTATGTATGTATGTATGTATGTATGTATGTATGTATGTATGTATGTATGAATGTATGTATGTATGTATGTATGTATATGTATGCATGTATGTATGTATGTATACATGCATGCATGTCTGTCTGTATGTATGTATGTATGTATGTATGTATGTATGTATGTATGTATGTATGTATGTATGTATGCATGCATGCATGTATGAATGTATATATGTATATGTTGCGTGTCGTTATGACAAATGGATTACTTAGATCCGCAGCTGGGACTCGAACCCTAGCATGATCGACTGCTTCTTACAAACCAAGGACGACAACATGGTCAGGCGTGTAGTAATGGTATCTTTCTTACTTTATAAGAAGCTGTCGCTCATGCAGGGTAGATTTCAAGCGTCGGAGCTTATCAATATATATATATATATATGTATATATATATATATATATATATATATATATATATATGTGTGTGTGTGTGTGTGTGTTTGTGTGTGTGTGTGTGTGTGTGTGTGTGTGTGTGTGTGTGTGTGTGTGTGTGTGTGTGTGTGTGTGTGTGTGTATAAATGTATACTATCCAAATTACCCGGGCGTTGCTGCGGGCAAATGATGATAATTGTAATTTTGACAGAATTTGCGTAACACATTCATAAAATTCAACAAAGAAGAAATGAAGTAGACGATATCCATATATTTTGATCACAGACTGTGATCCTCTTCTATGGAATACAGAGTAGTGAGGGAAATATATGTCTAATATACAGAGAAAGAGAAGAAACGTGGACAGCAAGTCACCCACCTTAATCAATATTCAAACATTGGGTAAAATTATACAATCATTATACATTTTTATAATTTCTCCTTACAAAGGCTATCATAGCTTGTGGCAACATTAATTTCACAAATATAAATAATATTTATGAATACATACAATAGTTTGTTTAATCATAGTAATTTTTGTCACAAAATGCCATGGTCTTAAGAGGACACTACAGCAGTGGCGTGTTAGCCCATTCATACCCCTTTAATCCTTAACCCTAGCCAAAATTATATATATATATATATATATATATATATATATATATATATATATATGTATACATGTATATATATATATATATATATACATATATATATATATATATATATATGTATATATATATTGAAGTGAAATATAGTCATCCAAGTACCTGGAGTGATAGGGTATCAGAATATATATGGTTATGGGGATCTATCTCCAATACACCTAGGAGTTTGTGAACACACACACAAACAAATAAACAAACAAACAAACAGAAAGACAGACAGACAGAAGCTACTACTTTATTATATATACTGTATGTATATATATATATATATATATATATATATATATATATATATATATATATATATATATATATATAAGAACATAAGAATGAAGGAGACCCACTAGGCAGCTCCGTATCCATCACCACCTGTTATCTCCATCCATAAATTTGTCAACTGATAGTTTCAGCGCGTACTATATGGTTACTATGTCTATTCCTTTCGTCGACCACCCTGTTAGTAAACCAATTCTTGCCTATTACATTCATATATCTAAATTTGTCCAGTTTAAAACCATTACTACGAGTCCAACCCTGTTGTTTTAATATGTTAAAGCCTTTGATCCACTTGAACACCTCTATTAGATCACCCCGCACTCTTTCCAGAGAAAATTTCTGAGTCCATGTATCATTTTGGTCCTTTTCTTCACTCATTCTTTCCATGTGTCCAAACCATCCTGATACTCTTTCATCATTCACTTCCAGCCTGCTGTCATTCTCTCCCCTTGTACATCTCATCACCTTACTTTTGCCCACATTTATCTTCAGCTTCCTTCTTTCACACACCTTCTCAAACTCTGTCACTAATTTCCTCAATCCCTCCTCTGATCCTGCTACAAGCGCAGTGTCGTCAGCAAACAACAACTGGCTTAAATCCCACTTTTCTCACGCACCGCCCCTCGTAGGATCGGTAATCACTTGTTTTAGGAAATTATCCTGCACCACATCTAGGAATTTCTTTGTCTCCTGATCTCCTATTAAAGTTTCCCAGTCAATGTTTCTGTAATTAAAATATCCCATGATCATAACGTTTTTGTACTGGGAAGCTCTGCGAATTTCATGAATCAGGGGATCAGTCTGCTCAATGCTGAGGTTAGGAGGTCTATACAAGACGCCAATAATAACTTTCTTATTCTTGCCTATAATCTCTACCCAAATAGATTCCTTAATCGAATTGTTGATAATACAGTTTATTGTATTTTTAACGAAAAGTGCTACACCTCCCCACTCCTGCCAACCCTATCCTTGTGAAAAAACTTATATCCTTCTATTTCGATTTCCGGAAGGAAATTTTTATCAGCCATGTTGAGCCAGGATTCAGTAATAGCTATAGTATCGAAATTCTCTACGCATGCTTTACCTCGCAGCAAATCAATTTTGTTAATTGTGCTTCTGCAATTTGTATAGTAAACTTTAAGTTTATCTTTTCTCCACCTGCTTGGGTGATTCTTTTCACAGTCCCTCTCTAAGTACTCTCTATTGCCTAAACTATATTCCGAAACTTTCTCCTCCTATTCCCACGTAGTTTACCCGAAAAAAAAAACAGTAGGATGCTTACTTCTCGCTCAAGAGATTCGGCAAGGAGCCGAAATCCTCTGGGTGACAAGGGTACCCAGTCATTTGTATATAGATGATTCTTACCATAAAAGCGGTCCCATTTGTCGACAAATGCCCATCCATTTGCCAGCCTGCAAATGCTGCTTGAAACGAGTTCTATGTATATATATATATATATATATATATATATATATATATATATATATATATATACATATATATATATATATGTATATATATAAATATATATATATGTATATATATATGTATATATATATATATATTGGTATATGCACTCTACATATGCATGTATATGTTGAATAAATTGTATAACGACAAATAGGATTGAAGGTGGAGGAAGTAGACGAGGATTAATGAGAGATTCTTAATGCCTTAACGTTTCGACCCGTAGGGTCTTGGTCACAAAGCTTAGTCGCAAAGCATGTATATGTGTCTGCGTGTATGCACATGTCCACGTGCATGTACGCACAGAATATATGAATGTGTATATGTACATATGCCTGTGATCGTATGATAGATTCACGATTGACCTACCTACAGTAGGTAAGCAACCAGTCAACACAGGGGAAACCCCCGTCATTGACCATGACCTTGACTTACGTTCTCTACTTTGTCAGAATTGTCATTGGTTACCATTTTATCCCCTCCTCTTCCTCTACATCTTCTTCCTCCTCCTCCTCCCTCTCCTCCTCCTCCTCCTCTTCCTCTACCTCTTCCTCCTCCACCACCACTTTCTCCTCCACAACCACTTCCTCCTCTTCCTTTTCCTCCCTTACTATTCCTGTTTTTTCACCTTCTTTTTTTTCTTCCTCTTCCTCTTACTCCTCCTCATCCTCATTCTCATCCTCATCCACCACCACCAATTCCTCTCCCTCCCTTTCCTCCATCCGCTTCCAAGACTTACCCTGAGGGGAACCGATCTTGGGATTCGGTTTGTAGTCCACGACGAAACGGCTGCAGTTATACGCCCCTTGGCCACAGCTCCTGGCTCGCCTTCGGAGGGGGAGAAAGAGAGGTCTTCAACTTCTCCTCTGGTTCCTCCACCATCAGGAGCTGTTTTATTTTCTGTCGAAGGACGGACGTCTTCCGGGAAGAGATGGAGGGTCGTCCAAGTCCAAACGGTACGTTCTCTCTCTCTCTCTCTCTCTCTCTCTCTCTCTCTCTCTCTCTCTCTCTCTCTCTCTCTCTCTCTCTCTCTCTCTCTCTCTCTCTCTCTCTCTCTCTCTCTCTATCTCTCTCTCTATCTATCTATCTATCTGTCTATCTCTCTATCTATCTATCTATTTATCTATCTATCTCCACCTCTCTCTCGCTCTCTCTTTCTCCATTTAATCTTGATAAGTGTAAGATTATGCATGTCGGGCATGCAAACAGGAAGGCAGGCTATTCTCTTCTGTGTCATGACATAGCAAGTACAGAATTGGAAAAATATCTGGGTGCTTTGATTAGCAGCGACCTCAAGTCCTCAAACTAGTGTACTGAAGTAGAAAAGAGGGCACATAGGCTATTAAGTTACATCTGAGGGCAGTTTCGTTACAGGAACCAAGAAATAGTCTTGACACTTTACAATTTAGTTCGTCCCCATCTGGAATACGCTGCCCAGTTCAGGTCACCGAACGTGCAGAGGCTAGAACGAGTTCAGGCACGAGCAACGAAACTTATTCCCGTTATTAGAATATAAGGCGAGAGGTGTCTCAAGGCTTTGGGGCTTTTTCACTAGAAATCAGGAGATTGTGAGGACAGTTACTTGAGGTTTTCAAAACACTTCAAGAGTTTTATAACACTGACTATCAACATCTCTTTAGCTTGAACGTGAATGCCACTCGTAATCATGGGTGGAACCTCAACACCCCTCGTTACTCCTGTGACAAGGCTGGTGATTGGTGACTTTTTAGTTATAAAATCTGCAACACTTGGAACAGACTGCCAAAGGACGTGGCAAACAGTTCCTCAGTTGAGCAGTTCAAAAGTAGGTTAGATAAGGTGCTACACAGATTAGTGTGAGTACTAGTGTGAATCCCCGGTAACCTTAAAACGGTACCTACTCGGTATGGGCTGTAAAACTTTTTGAGGTACTGAGATTCCTTATAACTCCTCGTAACTCTTTCTCTCTCTCTTTGTATGCACAGTCGTGTGTGTTTGTGTGTGTGTGTGTGTGTGTGTGTGTGTGTGTGTGTGTGTGTGTGTGTGTGTGTGTGTGTGTGTGTGTGTGTGTGTGTGTGTGTGTGTGTGTGTGTGTGTGTGTGTGTGTGTGTGTGTGTGTGTGTGTGTGTGTGTGTGTGTGTGTGTGTGTGTGTGTGTGTGTGTGTGTGTGTGTGTGTGCGCACGCGCGCGTGTGATCAGTAATTTTCGACACCTTAGAATTATCGCGATCAGACGTTAGTTTCTTTGTCTCGAGAACTGCACCCTCCCACCACTGTCCGAGCACTCAGGGCAAAGGTGAATTTTTTATCAAAGCTAAGCTGTGTAGCCTTACCAGTTGTTCATGTTACGTAAGGGATCTTAGTCCGGGGTCGATTCCCAGTGGCTACAAATGCCTATTACCCCTGATAGCCTAGCACGAAGGGAAAAGATGACGTGCTTCCTAGCTCCATCCCATCGAGCCAGATCTAAGAAGCGTTTCTTCACATTCAGTTATGACGTCAGTGACAAAGCAACTTGTGTTATGACGTCACTGATGACGTATTTGATTACGTCACTTATGATGCACCTTGATTTAGGACGCAATTGATGCAGCATATTTAATTATGACGTCATGGATACGTAGAATAAGTTATGACCTCACTGATGAATAAATTTAACTATGACGTCACTTTTAGGATATGAATAGATTATTGGATTTATGTTTTTTTTTCGGGGCTTTATGTTACTAGCAAATGATGATCGGCCTCTTTAACCCTCCCCTCCCACTCACCCACACTCACCCATCATTACCTTCAACCACTCTTACTTTCACCCACCTTCACCCACCTAATCCCCATTATCCCCCTAGACAAATTTTCAAATGTTGGTCACCCGTTTTCTTGCGGCATTACCTCTTCCCCATCAACCCATTTCACACCAATACGATAATTATTTTCTTTTTTTGTTTTTCTCTGCTTTATTAACCCCACCCAGCTCCATTCCCAGCGTTGTTACCCTGTGACAAGGGTTATAACAAGTGCACGGTGGGTAGTAACAAGTACAGGTGGGAGGTTGGGGTTGGGGGTGCGTGGTGTGGGTTGTAGGGGTGATGTGGGGTGTGGTGGGGCGGGTGGGGGGTAGAGGGTAACGTCACATCGCCTTATGCAGCTCGGAATCCGTTTTGAACAGGATTCGCGAGCAAGTGACAGTTAGCGGAGCCCGTCATGAATCAAACATAGTTTCACGTAGTTACGGCCCAAGTTAGTCAAGTTTTCGAAAACATGATTGGTAAGCGCGTGTGTACCCACACGCATACACATACACACGCAAATGCACATACATTCGCACGCATATGTGCATACAAGCAAGCATGTGCAAACGCATATACATTCGCGTGCACAAGCACATACAAGCAAACATATGAAATAGCACATACATTTCTACGTGCGAAGATATACACGTAAGCATATGTAAACGTCACATACATTCGCAAGCACAAGCACATACAAGCAAGCATATACAAACGCACACATATTCGCGTGCACAAGCATAAGTAAACGCATATACATTCGCACGCACAAGCGCATACAAGCAAGTATATGTAACCACACATACATATACACGCGCAAGCACATACACGCAAGCATAGGCAAACCCATATACACTCGCACGCACGAGCACAAACACATTATGAAAAAACATTGACTGGCGTTTCTGTCTAGGACCACTATGAGCCGATAGTGTTTGTATTTTTCCTCTCAAAGAAATTATTGATTATGAAATTATTTTGATTTGAAATTAATAAATGTGTGAAATATGTGATTTGCGAAGAAATTCCTTTCATATAAACGAATAAATAAAGCAACAAAGGTTGGCTGTCCCTTGTAGTCTCGTGAATTACAAATAAGGTGGTCTTGGAAAATTATAAATTGAGTATTACTTCACGAACTTGTTTATATATATATATATATACATATACATATACATATATGTATATATATATATATATATATATTTACATATATATATATGAATATATATATATATATATATATATATATACATATACATATATTTATATACATATATTATATATATATATACATATATACATATATATATAAATATATATATATATATATATATATATATATATTTGTGTCATTTTGACAATTGGAAATAAACTCATCTGCTGGGATTCAAACCCCCACCAGAGCGGAATGCTTCATATAAGGCGAGGATCGTACCGCCTGTGCCACCGCGACCCTTCAAAACAGAACGAATTAGTTCACGGACTAATCATACTGCCGAGGGCACTCAGGTGGAACGTGGTATGTACTGTATTTCATCAAATCCTTCATGCAGACTAGTCTTCCGACAAGTGTTCGTGTCATTTTGACAATTGGAAATAAACTCATCTGCTGGGATTCGAACCCCCGCCAGAGCGGAATCCTTCATATAAGGCGAGGATCGTACCGCCTGTGCCTGTTTCCATTTATATATATATATATATATATATATATATATATATATATATATATATATGTATATATATATATATATAATATATATATATAATATACATGTATATATATGTATATATATATATACATACATGTACATATACCAAAGGCTTTTCCCCTTTACACGGGGGGTAGCCACAAAGAAAAAGGCATAGAAACCACTCCCACCCATTCCATCCCCTATATATTCCATTCCCCTCCAACCTCCTCCCTCCCTCTCATCTTGGCACCTCCTGGATGACGGGTCATCCCTGCATACTTTCCACTACTCTGGGTCAGAAGTAGTGTTGCAAGACACAGCACATCCACAGCAAGGCCGCTCCATTAATTCGGCGATCCCCCCCTCTCCGTCTCCTCATGCAGAAAAGGAGAGGACGGGGAGGAATCCCCTCGGGCTGCGTCAAATTTCTCATATATACTTTCTCACCCCCATCCCCCACCCAGTCTCCTCATGCATCATATCATCTATACACAACCCTTCTACATTCACCCCTACCTTCTGTCATCTCCCGTCCTTCCTACACAGACATTCCTCTCTTTTGTAATCCCCTTTTACCCCATCCATCCACCTCATCCTACGACGCCCCCTCATATTTACTTCTTCCACTTCTGCCTTCCAAACCTCTTTTACTAATCTTTCTTCACTCATTCTTTCAATGTGTCCAAACCATCCTAATACTCTTTCATCAACCCTATATCCTAACTACCTTTCCACCCCTGTTCTCCTCACCTCCTCATTTCTCACTTTATCTAGCCTAGTAACCCGTATCATACTTCTCAGACATTTCATCTCAAACACATTCAAACTCCTTCTCTCTTCCTCTTTTGTGTTCCATGTTTCTGCCCCGTACAGTTTTGTTGGCACAATCACTCGTTCATATAACCTCCTCTTATCATCCATACCCAAATGTCTATTTCTCATTACCCCAAGGCATTTACTCACTTCTCTCAATCTATATTCTACCTCCACCACCACTCCTCCCTTTCCTGCCACATTCGCACCCAAGTATCTAAAACTATTCACTTCCTCCAGTCTCTCTCCCTTAATGCTCACTTCCAGCCTGCTGTCACTCTCTCCCCTTGTACATCTCATCACCTTACTTTTGCCCACAATTATCATCAGCTTCCTTCTTTCACACACCTTCTCAAACTCTGCCACTAACTTCCTCAATCACTCCTCTGATCCTGCTACAAGCGCAGTGACGTCAGCAAACAACAACAACTGGCTTACTTTCCACTTTTCTCCATTTTATTTAACCATCTCCAACCCCCTACCCACTACCCTTGCATTCACCTCTCGCACCACCCTATCCATGTATAGACTTAACAACCATGGTGACATAATACATCCCTGACGAAGTCACACCTTTACTTCAAACCATTCACTCTCTCCATTTCTAATCTTGACACAAGCTCTACTACTATCGTAAAAACTCCTGGCTCCTCTTAACAGCTTTCCTTCTATCCCATATATCTGCAGTACCTCCCACAGTGGCTTCCTGTCTGCCCTGTCGTAAGCCTTTTCCAAATCCATAAAAACTATATATATAAAAAAAACATACTTACCTTTTCCAATAGCTTTCTCATAAATCTGTCATACCAAAGAAATCTGATCTACACAACCCCTACTTATCCTAAAACCACACTACACCTCATCAATCACTCCCTATGTTTCTCTCCTGATCCTCTCAATCAAGACCCTCCTATAAGCCTTCCCAACTACACTTAACAAACTGATCCCTCTGAAACTACTACACTCACACTTGTCCCCCTTTCCTTTGTATAGCGGAACGATACAGGCACTCCTCCAGTCCTCCGGTACTCTACCCTCTCTTAAACAAACATTAAATAACCTCACCATCCAGTCCACCATAACTGTACCTCCTTTCTTCAGACATTCTACATGGCATCCATCCAACCCAGGTGCCTTACCTGCTCTCATCATCTTAACAGCTGCTTTCACCTCATCTTTCCCTATTTCTCCTCCATTTTCCTCACTCATCACCCTCATTTTCTTAGCGCTTCCCACTGCAACTACCTTTTCCTCCTTATCCTCCCTCACATTTAGCAACTCCCTAAAATACTCTGCCCACCTTCCTCTCACTGCCTTCTCCTCCATTATCATCTCTCCATCTGTACCTTTTATTTTTTCTTCTCTACTTGATTCATCTCCTCTTCCTCTTTTAATTTCTTTCCAAAACATCATTTTATTACTTTCAAAATTTTCTGTCATACTCTTACCCCATTTCACATCTGCTCTCCTCTTTGCTTCCTTTGTCTTATGCTTAACTTCCTTTCTCTTTACTTTGTACCTCTCATACGATTCCCTCGTCCTAATTTGTAGCCAATCTATGAAAGCTTGCTTCTTCTCTTCTACACACTTCTTTGCTTCCTCATCCCACCACTCGCTACCCTTCCTTCTATTTCCCCCCACCCTCCTTGTTCCATACACTATCCTTGAACTCCTAAGGACTCCTTCCTTGAAACATTCCCATTCTTCCTCCACTTCTATATCTACTCTATTCTTTACTACCTCGTACTCCTCTCTCAACTTCTTCTTATACTCATTCTCCTTTTCTTTCTCATTTAAGCAGTTCACTCAAAGTACCTCCCTACCTTCTGCCCTTTTCCTCTTTCTCCACCTATTCTCCACTCTCAATTTACCTTCTACCAGAAAATGATCTGATATTCCCCCACTCTCCTTAGGACATGTACATCCTTAACTCTTCCTACCATACTTCTGGTCACCGCTCTATAGTCCATTAACGCTCTGTCTGATACCCTTCCACCCACCACCCTCTCCCATGTGTATTTATGCTTGACTTTCTTCCTAAACACTGTGTTTGCTATCATCAATTCTCTTTCAGGACACATCTCCACCATCAATTCTCCAATACGACTTTTACCTGGAACCCCATACTTCCCAATCACTCCGTCTATTGGTTCGTTTCCTACCCTAGCATTAAGGTCTCCCAATACAACTACATTGACATTTCTCCCTAATCTCTCTATGCACTCATTTAAATCTACCCAAAAAGCCTCCCTTTCCTCTACGCTCTTCTTACTACCAGGCCCATATGCACTTACAGCAACCCACATCTCCCTTCCCAGCTTTACCTTCATCCACATCAACCTTGAAGAATCCTTCCACTCCACTACACGCTTACCCATCTCTTCACTTACTAGTGTTGCCTCCCCTTCTCTCCCTCCTCCCCTCTTCACTCCTGAGTACCTCCCAACTACACTCCCAAACTCACTCTCGCCCCTCCCTTTCATTTTAGTTTCACTCAAAGCCAGCACATCCATCTTTCTTCTTACAAACATACTGCCTATCACTTCCCTTTTACTTTCATCTGTACCACATCCACGCACATTAAAACACCCAAACCTTAGGGTACTGGTTAGAAAACTCCCAGACCCTCTTATGCTTTTACTTTTTTTTTGGGGGGGGGAATGTCCCCTTCGGGGCTACAGGTAGTAGGACTCCTAATCCCATCCCCCGTCCCTTTTTTTTTTTTTTTTTGCCTTTTACGACTCAAGTGGAAAGACTTTGTGGTACCATTCTTTTCCCCCACCACAGTGTAGGCGAAAAAAGGAAACGAATATCTAGAGAAGTTTTACAGGACAGTAACAAGGGGTTGGTGGAAAGCATAACGGAGGGACAGTCGTCGTATAAAAGCGTCATCATTTCTCTATGAACAGAGTTTTCCTCTATCACAGACAAAATGACGTGTGACTCTGGTCCGTAGGGGCGCCCCATATAAACCCTAAGGTATCAACTGCATACTACTTTGCCACAATAACATGTAACATGCAGCCAATATCCCAGACGGGTATATATTGTGCATCACTGTATGAACGTGGCTGTGTGTGTGTGTGTGTGTGTGTGTGTGTGTGTGTGTGTGTGTGTGTGTGTGTGTGTGTGTGTGTGTGTGTGTGTGTGTGTGTGTGTGTGTGTGTGTGTGTGTGTGTGTGTGTGTGTGTGTGTGTGTGTGTGTGTGTGTGTGTGTGTGTGTGTGTGTGTGTGTGTGTGTGTGTGTGTGTGTGTGTGTGTGTGTGTGTGTGTGTGTGACTGTAAAAATGTGTAAATACATACTGACCCTTAACATATTATAGACGTACAGATATATAATATATTTAGCTATGTATAGAAATATTGCATATATGGAACCTGACCTCGCAGAAAATATCAGTTCTTTTTTCCTATTGAAAATTGCGGAATGTTCTTCCACTGTTGCATTGGAGAGCAGAACAAGAGCCGAGGCCGCTATGTAAGTTTTGCAAAAATAATTTAACGTTGAACTTTTTGTAGGCGATGAACCATTTTGACCTGAAACACCAAAAAGCAATGGTAAGCATGGTAGCATAGCAAGTTTGTGTGTATTGCATGATGTGTTTGTGTTATGTGAGTTGCAAGGTTCGTATGTATATAGATTGGAAGTTGTATATGTTGCATGGATTCCAATATTGTGTATGCTCGAAGGTTTGCATGGATTGCAAGGTATATATGTTTTGGAAGGTTTGCATGGATTGCAGGGTATGTATGGACATAGATTACAAGGTGTGTGTGTTTCATGGATTGCACGGTGTGTATGTGTTGCATGAATTGCAAAGCGTTATATTGCATAGATTGCAAGGCGTATGCATTGTACGGATTGTAAGGTTTTTATTTGTTTGAAGATTTGTATTGTTTTCCAGGCGTGTGTGTTGCATGGATTGCAAAGTTTTTATGTGTTCGAAGGTTTGTATGAATGACAAGGTTTGTATGTGCATGGATTGCAAAGTTGTATGTGTTGCATGCATTAGACGCTATGTGTGTGTTACATGGGTTGCAAGGTTATTATATTCATGGGTTGCAAGGTGTATGTTGAATGGATTGCAAGATTTGTATGTGCATGGATTACAAGGCGATTCTAAGGCGTGTATGTGTTATATGGATTACATAGTGTGTATGTCTTGCATGCATTGCAAGGTTTTTATGTGTATGGCTTACAAGGTTTGTATGTGCACGGATTGCACGATTTTCTTGCTGCATGGATTGCACTGTTTGTATATTTTGCTTAGGTTGCATAGTGTGTATGTGTTTCATGGATTGTAAGGTTTGTATGCATTCCATGGATTACAAGGTTTGTTTATGGATATATTACAAGGTATGTGTTGCATGGATTGCAAAGTTTGTATGTGTTGCATGGATTGCAAGGTTTGTATGTGTTGCGTGGTGTGTGTTTGTTGCATAGATTGTAAGGTTTGCATGTGTTACAAGGTGTGTGTGTGTTTGTTGCATGGATTGCATAGTTTGGTTTCTATGTGCAGCAAGGTATGTGTGTGTGTTTGTTGCATGATAACATTGGTTCTGTGCTGCAAGGTGTGTGTGCGTTGCATGAATTGCAAAGATTGTATGTGCTGCAAGGTATGATTGTTGCATGGATTCCATGGTTTCTATTTGCTGCAAGGTATGTGTGTGTATTTGTTGCATGATTTGCAAGGTTTGCACGTGCTATAAGGTGTGTGTGTGTTTGTGTGTTCCATGCGATACAATGCGATACAATGGTTACAAGATTTGTATATGATG
>NC_134819.1:5909908-5912408 GCF_046742065.1 Oratosquilla oratoria
TTAATAAATAAAGAGATATATACATATGTAGGTAAATAAGTCAATTTATTGATTATTAGGTTGATAAATTGTTAAATCAATACAGATTTATTAATGAATTTATCAAAATAACAAAATAATAAATATGAACAAATAGATAAATAATTAAATAAATAAAAAACATAGATTAATAGGTAAATAATTAAATTGGTATGTCACCAAATAAATCAATAAATGAATATATTAATCCTCAAAGTAATAAATCGATAAATCAGAATATATATAAAATAATAAATTAATTAAAGTATTATATCAATGAAAAAATGTACAAATAAATAAATCAATTGATAAATAAGTCAAACGTGGGTGGGAAGAGGGAAGACTGGAGTCTTATTCCGAGTTTTATCCCTGACTAGTTTCGCTATAAGCTCTTTCAAAAGATTCTTTTGAAAAAGCTTGGAGCGAAACTAGTCAAGAATAGAACTCGGAATAAGACTTCAGTCTTTCCTCTTCCCACCCACTTCAACTTGTCAGAATGTCTCAACAAATAAGTCAAGGAATAAATAAATAAATAAATAGATTTTCAACAGATGAGACGGAAAATGTTTCAGAAAATCTGTTGCGTATAAATGGAATGTATTCGCTGAGCCGCGGCCCTGGCGTACACTTGGACTTCTGGATATTGCGCCGGCGATTTTTTGGAGTCTATCTGAATATTCAGATTCGTTGCACATGACTCCAAGGAAGAAAGGTGAACACCCTTTAACCCTCCCGTTTCCACCTCCCCTCCGACTTCCCCCCAAAAAGGCTATATTCTGTCGGCAATGGTGATTCAGACGTTTTCACGTTGTTGGGGAAAGTGTGTGTGTGTGTGTGTGTGTGTGTGTGTGTGTGTGTGTGTGTGTGTGTGTGTGTGTGTGTGTGTGTGTGTGTGTGTGTGTGTGTGTGTGTGTGTGTGTGTGTGTGTGTGTGTGTGTGTGTGTGTGTGTGTGTGTGTGTGTGTGTGTGTGCGCGCGCACACACACGTGTATACGACAGCTTACATACTCTAACCAAAAGTAATTTCCAAACCTGGATTTTTTTTTAATGCTCTTCTGTTCACAATCAGCACCATCACCACTACCATCATCATCACCATCACCATCATCATTACCATCATCACCTTCACCCCCGCCATCATCATCACCATCACCACCATCATCACCATCGCCACCATCATTACCACCATTGCCATCATGAACACTACCACCACCATCACCATCACCATCACCATCACCATCACCATCACCATCACCATCACCATCACCATCACCATCACCATCACCATCACCATCACCAACACCATCACCATCACCATCACCATCACCATCACCATCACCATCACCATCACCATCACCATCACCATCACCATCACCATCACCATCACCATCACCATCACAATCACCATCTCCATCACCATCACCATCACCATCACCATCACCATCACCACCTTTATTACCATCACTATCATCATTATCATAACCGACATTACCTATTAATTTACCATTTCCTTTTGCAAGTCACATGTTGGCTCCTGCGACATTCAATAGAACCCTGCTTCCTGTTCGCCAAAAAGTAAATTTTGGCCAACTTAATCGCCCAACACTGGGAGACGCAAGCGGACGAGGGTAAAGGGAGGAAAGTGGAGGAGGAGGTGCTTTTTCTTCCATGCCAAAATACCTCCCTTTGCGTGCAAAGGCTAATTAGTTCAGCCAGCACATATACCGTATATATATATATATATATATATATGTATATATATATATATATATATATATATATATGCATATATATTAACAACCACAATGCACTCTAATTCTAAGCCATCAAAGGCCAGCATGCTGAAATTGAAATATGGTACTGCCCAGGACTCGAACCCGGCATCCTCATGACAAGTGCGACATTGACTTTCCAACTAGGCTATATGCCTCCATCGAGCTTCTCAGTCTCAACTGCGATGGCATGGAGTTAAAAGTGAATTGTGATTGAAAAGATGTTAATCTCTTCACTAGAAACCATTCAGTGTATGTATAAACTTTCCCACGTGTACATACCAATGAGTTGTGAGATCTGTGGTGTTTGATGTAATTTTTGTGTTCACCACAGATCTCACAATTCATTGGTCGTACACATAGATAAACACGGACATCTCTCAGACTGGCAAAACACAGCAATTATCAATAAATAACTCGATAAGAAAACAAGAAAAACAGTATATATATATATATATTTATATATAAATATATATATATATGCATATCTATAATATATACATACATATATATATATATATATATATATATATATATATATATATATATATATATATATGTGTGTGTGTGTGTGTTTGTGTGTGTGTGTGTGTGTGTGTGTGTGTGTGTGTGTGTGTGTGTGTGTGTGTGTGTGTGTGTGTGTGTGTGTGTGTGTGCGTGTGTGTGTGTGTGTGTGTGCGTGTGTGTGTGTGTGTGTGTGTGTGTGTGTG
>NC_134819.1:5919908-5927408 GCF_046742065.1 Oratosquilla oratoria
TTATCGGGTTTTGCAGTATTTTGGTCTTGTGACCTCATGTGGTCTCGGGTTTTGTGGTCTTGCGGTCTTCTGATGTTGTGCCTTCTCTTGTAGTCTCAGGTCTTGTGGTCTTGTGGTCTTATGGACTTCTGGTCTTATGGTCTTCTGGTCTTGTGGTCTCAAGTCGTAAGTTTTAAGTCTTCAGCTGATCTCAGGTCTTGTCATTATAGTCTCAGACCAGTTGTCGTTGTAACCACTCTCATCAATAACTTGACAGTAAATACTCTTCATTACTCGCACTTCCTGTCTGGAATGCCCTTCCCTCATTCGCCATCCACCGTAAACACATGTTTAATTGCCTTATTACCTGTGAACAGTAATAACACAAGCACGTTAAAAGACTTAGACGCTAACTCATTACCTGTGGACAGTAATATCACACCCACGTTACCAGACTTAGACGTCACCTCAGTACCTGTGAATGGGGATATTCCAAAAACGTTACCAGGCTTAGACGTTACCTCATTACCTGTGGACAGTAATATCACACCCACGTTACCAGACTTAGACGTCACCTCATTACCTGTGGATGGGGATATCACAAAAATGTTACCAGACTTAGGCGTTACCTCATTACCTGTGGACAGTAATATCACACCCACGTTACCAGACTTAGACGTCACCTCAGTACCTGTGGATGGGGATATTACAAAAACGTTACCAGGCTTAGACGTTACCTCATTACCTGTTGACAGTAATTACACACACACGTTACCAGACTTAGACCTCATCTCATTATATATATATATGTATATGTATATATATATATATATATATATATATATATGTGTGTGTATATGTATAAGTATATGTATATGTATACGTACTTGTACATGTATATGTATATATATGTGTGTATGTATATGCATATGTATATGTATATGTATATGTGTATGTGTATGTATATGTATATGTATATGTATATGTATATGTATATGTATATGTATATGTATGTGTATAAGTATATGTATATGTATATGCATAAGTATATATATATGTATATATATGTAAATATATATATATACATATATATATGTATATGTATATGTATATATATATGTATATGCATATGTATATGTGATTCGAACCCTCGCTTGAGCGGCTTACTTTTTATAAGACGAAGACCATGCCGTCACACACCGTGACCCTATAAAAAGGAACGACTTATTTCACGGACTAATCTTTCCGCCGAAGGCACTTACGTAAAGCGTGGTATTTCCAGCATTTCATCAAATCCTTTACGTAGGCTATTCTTCCAAAAAGTGTTTGTGTCATTATGACATTTGGAAATAAACTCTCCTACTGGGATTCGAATCCTCGGTGGCGTGAGGGTACGGTCTTCGTCTTATAAAAAGCAAGCCGCTCAGGCGAGGGTTCGAATCCTAGCCGGAGAGTTTATATCCAAATGTCATATGTATATGTATATGTATATGTATATGTATATGTATATGTATATGTATTTGTATGTGTGCGTATAAACTATATATATATATATATATATATATATATATATACATACATATATATATATACATATATATATATGTATATATATATACATATATATATATATATATACATATATATATATATATATATATATATATATATATATATATATATATATATATTAGACCACCCGTGACCCGTTGAGTCAAATAGAATTTTAAATTATACGATATTGATGAAATGGTCAATAAAATCTTTATTAAGACAATGTTCTATTCATTAGACGAAAGCAGTGACTTGATTACTAATAAAAAGTGAAAGGCAGAAGATTGTGACGTCATGTTGTCTTTGCTTGGAACGCTACGCATCATGTGATTTATAGGGTTCGTAATATTCTAATAAACTCATTATGCCTCATAGATGCTATCTCAGGAGTTGGCTATACTTTTAGATAATGAATATGAAAAATTCATAAGTATATATATGTGTATATATATATATATATATGTATATATATATATATATATATATATATATTATATATATATATATATATGTGTATGTTAGGTCAAATAAAATCTTAAATGATACTTTCTTATAAGAAGTGAAATGCAGAAGATTGTGACGTCATGTCGTCATTGCTTGGAATACTACGCATCATATGATGTCGTGACGCCATGTCTCTTCTTCTGATTGGATGGTCCTCAGTCGTGACGTCATATCTCTTCTTTTGATCTCTTCTTCTGCTTGGCTGGTCCTCAGTCGTAACGTCATAATTTATCTCTTCTTCTAATTGGCTGGTTGACGGTTTCAATCAAGCAATATAACAAACAAGATTATCAGAGTTTTATAAATATATATATATATATATATATATATATATATATATATATATATATATATATATATATACATATATATACATATTATGCATATATATATATTTATATATATATATATTTTTTTTCAGGTACATATCAGATGTATCACTAACCACTTGTGTAACTATCTCTTTGGTGCATTTTTGTTTCCAAGGATAGAAACGCTGGTCACTTTTGACAAAATACAAATACTATCGTTACTTCAAAATTGCCCTACTGAGAAAATTGCTTTGCTATCATCTATCGCCTCTTTCTATCTCCTAAACAATTACAATACTAGAAACTTGTCAGGTCGCTTCTCCAGCAACGAACAGAACATATAATATTCAATTAAATTTTTGCCATGTTATGGTGTACGTATGGCGTCACGGAGTGATGGGCGGATTTAAGGGGAAAAATGTAAGGAGCTTCCGCGCAAGATCCCGGGTTTGTTTTAGTAGAGGCACTTCCATTGGCCAGTTTCATTCAAACCAAACTTCCCTTTAGCACGAGCTCGTTACTTCAATGCGTCTATTAGACCAACTATTTCTATGCCTTTTAGAACCCTTAGCTGCTTTCAAGGACTCATTCCAGTGTTGCAACTTTCAACGACAGCACATTTTATTGCAGAAAGATTACTCTTTAGTCGTGAAAGGGTTTTATTTGCAATACACAGAAGTCTTTTTCTAATAGCTTCTCTTCTCTCGATCTCTCGCTCAGACTCCCTATTCTTCCAGCCAGCGCTTCTCTATCTTTTCATCTATCTCTAGTCTTCATTCATAGTCATTATCTCTTTCCAGACACATTATTCCACATGCTTTTGCATTTTTGTCTATTTAATATCTTTTTAAACCCTCCTGTCTACCTCAGCCAGTCTGTCTCCGTCTAACTTTATGTCTGTCCATATCTCTGCCTCTGTTTCTCTCTCCCCTCTGCTCTCATTGTCTCCTCTTTTTCCAACATTATCTCCCTCTCCATTTCTCCCTCTCCGTTTTCCCTCTCCGTTTCTCCCTCTTGTCTTTCGTCATTTATTCTTACAATATTTCCTCATTTTTCCTTTTCTTTTTTACCATCCGCTGCTTTCCTCTGCTCTTTTCTGCGCCCTCCTTTGCTCTCGTATTCTCCCCTTTCCTCTCCTCTCTTTCTCTCCTCTCCTTTCCTTTCCTCCACTCTCCTCTCCTCCCCTTCCATTCCTCTCCTCTCCCATCCACTCCCTCTTCCCTCCTCTCCCTCTTCCCTCCTCTCCCCTCCACTTCTCTCTCATCTCTTCTACATTTTTTCTGGTCCTCTATTCTCTTTTATTCTTCTTTTACCCTCTTGCTTCCTCTCTCTTTCCTTTCCCCTCCCCCTCCTCCTTCACACCGCGCCTCGTCACGTTTGCAGTCATTAATTTACCTGATGTGACAACACTCGGGGGCGTCGTTGTTTGCACCACCTGTAGCACCTGGGACAGCTGCCGACCCATTGTCAATACAAGGCCATTGAAACTGTAGGCACTCGTCTTATGGACTGCTAATGCAGATGTTGCTCTGCATTTGCAAGTCTGGCTTCATCTACTGCTGATGCGTGTGTGTGTACATGTGTGTGTGTTTGTGTGTGTGTGTGTGTGTGTGTATGTGTGTGTGTGTGTGTGTGTGTGTGTGTGTGTGTGTGTGTGTCTTTGTTTTCGTGTGAGTGTCGAGAGAGTTTATATATATATATATATATATATATATAAAATTTATTTTACTAAATATTTATTTCTTAATCTATCTGTTTATCCATCCCATATGTATATATATATATATATATGCATATATATATGTATATATATATATATATTTCATAGAGTATATATATGCATATATATATACATATATATATATATATATATATATATATATATATACATACACTGTTGGAAATTTCGACATATTTGCTGAATTGGGTGATGTTGATTTTTTCTTATTAGCCGGTCTAGTATGTTTTTCCTTTTTAATGATTAGAATGACAGCGGGTAAATGTAATTATGAATGAGCCTTTCATATATCCATACATACATGCTAATGCGCGCGCGCACACACACACACACACACACACACACACACACACACACACACACACACACACACACACACACACACACACACACACACACACACACACACACACACACACACACACACACACACACACACACACACACACACACACACACACACACACACACACACACACACACACACACACACACACACACACACACACACATACACAGACACACTCATGCATGTATGTAAATATGTATGTGTATGTATGTATATGTGTATATATGTATGTATGTATTAATGTATGAAGTACATATAGTACACATACAAAATATACGCAGAATACAGATCGTTGAATGAAACAAATACTGTTAGAAAAAAGGGGGAGGGGGAGACAAGACAAGAAATGGAGTAGCTATCACATTGGCGCTCGCTGAGGTGGTCCACACCCATCATAGTCATTGTTGAATCTCATAATCTGCAAAGTAAAGATCTGGTTGATACAAAACACAATTTACACAAACAAGGTGACGCATTTCCAATATCATATTATGTTTATGGACAGACGTTTTTATTCAGTTGGATGATGTGAGACCTTTTATTCGATAAGGAAATTGTTGCAACTGTAAAAAAAAAATTGATATTTCCACTCAGCCAGAATAAAATCTTAAAAGGCTTCTGGCTGCCAATCTCACAATGGGCAGACTCCTTCTGGTACTTTCTTGCCACTGTGCTTCTCTTTCTGTCAGAGCCACAAGAGGCAGACTACGCCTACTGTCACGACCACAGCTGCTTACCGGGACGGTCGTCCCGGAAACGTTCTGAACACGAAATGTCATAGACACGAATGGGGTCGCTTCTCCCCTCCCCCTCCCTCTCCCCCTCCTCTTGTACTTCTTTTTCCCCACCTTTCCCCATCTGCCCCCTCCCCCTCCCCCTCCCCCCCTTCCTCTTCCCCCACCTTCTCCCTCCCCACCTTCCCTCTCCCCCGCCCCTACCCTACCTTCCACCTTCCCCCACATTCCTCATCTCCCCTCCCCTCCCTCTTTTCCTCCTCACCTTGCCACTCCTCACCTTCCCCCTACCCCTCCCCTTTCCTCACCTTCCTCCTCCTCCTCCTTCTCCTCCCCCCATCCGCCTCCCCCCTCCCCCACCTGCCACGTCTCCTACCAATCCACATCCTTCCTGTGACACGCAATATTCCATGTACGTCGGAGGACGCAAATATCTTCTTGTGGGGTTGCCTTGATATTCGTTTTCTTTGTCTCTACTGTGTTGCCATAGTTACCGTGGTTACTGCTGTCACGGGGCTAGAGGAAGTGGACAGGAGATATTCAGGTCCACAACGGAATCGGATAGAAGAATAAGAGTATGTATGTGTGTGTGTGTGTGTGTGTGTGTGTGTGTATTCACTTGGTCTTTCGATCACGTGTTGGACTCGTGATCGACAGCTATTTCCCTCCTGGAAGAGAGCTCAGAGCTCGTAGGTCCGATCTATGGGTAATGCTATGACCTTGCACACACACACACACCCAACTCCCCGCCCACGAGAGTCAGAGTAACGACCCGAAGCGCAGCGGTACCGAAATAATTTCTGCCCTGGGCAGGATTCGAACCATGAGCTGCGGGACACTATTGTGGCAGCTCAGTGCTCTACCAACTACGCCACCGTGTGTGTGTGTGTGTGTGTGTGTGTGTGTGTGTGTGTGTGTGTGTGTGTGTGTGTGTGTGTGTGTGTGTGTGTGTGTGTGTGTGTGTGTGTGTGTGTGTATGTGTGTGTGCGTGTGTGTGTTTATGTGCATATGCATATACATATATTAATGTATATTTTATAAGTGATATATATATATATATATATATATATATATATATATATTTATATATATACATATATATATATATACATATATATATATATATATATATAGCGTACACTCGTATATATATGTGTATGACATGATATGTACAGGAACATATATGATTGTATTTTGTTAGAGGTTGAAAATTGTACAATAAAACAGGCTTTATAATTCAGTTTTTTATTTGCTTTGATGGTCTTTGATCTTGATCTGAAACTCGCCGTTATCATTCAGTCTCTCGATGAACGCGACGATCTTCTCCAGCCTCTTCTCAAGTTTCTCGTGATTCCTGGAACTCCATCTTCGATATACCCTTGGTACACGTGAGCCACTTCCAGATGTGCCTCTGTCTATGCTTTTTAGTAGCGGCTTCTTCTAGCATACTCTTTATGTTGGCGATGATTTTTTTTTTTTTTTCCTGGAATCACCTACTCTCCCCAAAAGTAAACTTACCAATACGTTACCATGAAATGTCCCCAAAACACCGTTAGCAAAGGATCTCGATTTAAAGAAAAGGACCAAGTAATTTCTTTATTTAGTATTATTTATTTTTAACTTGGTCATTTCATTCTATACTATTTTTCATTTCCTTTTTCATTTCATTGTAATTTTTTCAACTTTCTCGAATTTTATTGGGCCCTTTAATGATTATATTTTGACTACCTCAAGCCACTTTTTTTATTCTTTTTTGACATTTAGAAAAAAAAAAATGCCGCCTGAGGGTGTGAACGAAAAAGTTACGTTAGTGGATTAATTAAAATAATCTTTAAACCTTAGTCTTCTTGATCTGAATAAAAACACCTGTCGGAAGTTAGAATGGACATACACGTCAAAAAAAATTCTTAGAATAACTAAAATGGTTTAAAATATATTCTCTACGTCAGTCAGAGTGAAATCGCTGAGGTGTATTAAGTGCTTTCCATGGTTAAGAGCATTCCAGTTTATCTTTCCAGGAA
Organism: Oratosquilla oratoria; assembly: GCF_046742065.1. Classification (NCBI taxonomy): domain Eukaryota; kingdom Metazoa; phylum Arthropoda; class Malacostraca; order Stomatopoda; family Squillidae; genus Oratosquilla; species Oratosquilla oratoria. The sequence goes on from NC_134819.1 coordinate 5,927,099, forward strand.
TGGACTTGAATAAGCTGCAATTCTATTCCCAGTACGCTACATGACCATCATATATAGCAATATCTTGTACACACACACACATATATATATGTATATGTATATGTATATGTATATTTATATGTATATTTATATGTATATGTATGTATATATATATATATATATATATATATATATATTTATATATATATATGTATGTATATGTATAGGTATATATACATATATATATATATATATATATGTATGTATATGTATATAATATTTATACATATATAAATAAATATATATATAATATTTATATATATATATATAT
>NC_134819.1:5932408-5934908 GCF_046742065.1 Oratosquilla oratoria
GCCTTTGATGGCTTAGAATTAAAGTGCATTGTGGTTGTTAAAATGTATGTATATATATATATATATATATATATATATATATATATATATATATATATATATATATTGAGACATTCTAACAAGTTGAAGTGAGTGGGAAGAGGAAAGACAAGTGAAAATTAAGAATAGATTATTAACAATTTAGCAAGAAAAATACTATTGCTAGAAAAGAAAAGAAATAATAATGACAAAAGAAAAACAATGTATGAATAACATTTATCGCACGTTTTTCCAATCATTGAGGGCATAATTGGATGTGATTTTTGCCCAATTTAAGCTTCTTGTATAGAGATTTGATTATTATTTATATATATATTTTTTTTAGTCTTTGGGCCAAGAAGGTGGACTTCTCCTAATCTTGTGGGTGTCCTTATATGTCTACATGGTTTACGAGGTGTCTAGTCCTCGCTTTGTGTTCTTTGAGTCTGTCAGTCCTCTGTATGCTTCTCCGAAATATGCGCTGTCACATCCGTTGCAGGGAATTTTGTAAATTAAGTTGGTGTCGCTGTGAGGTTTTGTGTTCTTCTTCTTAACCAAGTATCCGATTTTCTTTCTCATGTCGTTAGCAACTACTAGACCTGAAGGTCTAAGTATCCTATTTAGTGTGCGGGAAAGGCCAGAATTTGGGACCACGATGAAAGGGAGGTCTGCTTTTTCTGTATTTACTTTTCTATGTTTGAGCCATTCGCATACGTAGTTAGGAATATTTAACAGAAGACCTGAACTACATCACATTAGCCTTTAAAAACCTCAAATACCCAAAAGGAATGCTTATATCATCACGCCGACAAGCCATTAACATCAATCCCTCCTCTGATCCTGCTACAAGCGCAGAGTCGTCGGCAAACAACAACTGGCTTATCTTCCACGTTTCTCAATTTTCTTTTACCATCTCCAATCCCTTACCCACCACCTTTGCATTTACCTCTCGCACCACCCCATCCATGTATAAATTGAACAGCCAGGGCGACATATCACATCCCTGACGAAGTTCTATCTTTACCTTAAACCATTCACTCTCTCCATTTCAAATACTAATACACGCTCTACTAATCTCGTAAAAACTCTTGACTGCTCTTAACAGCTTTCCTCCTATCCCATATATCTGCAATACCTCCCACAATAACTTCCTGTCTACCCTGTTATAAGCCTTTTCCAGACCAATAAAAGTCCAAAATGCAGCCTTTTCTCTTCCTAAAGGTTTTTCACATATCTGTCTTACCACAAAAATCTGATCTACGCAACTCCTACTTGTCCTAACCCACACTGTTCCTCACCAATTATCCCCTCTGTTCCTCTCCTAATCCTCTCAATCAAGACCCTCCCATAAGACCTCGCAACTACACTTAATTAGCTGATCCCTCTAAAACTACTACACTCACACTTGTAAAGTCCTCCGGCACTATACCCTCTCTTAAACAAACATTAGATAACCTCATCAGCCAGTCCCCCATCACTGTACCTCCTTTTCTTTTTCTCAGACAGTCTGCATGGCATCCATCCAACCCAAGTGGCTTATCTACTCTCATCACCTTAACAGCTGCCTTCACTTCATCCTTCCTTATATCTCCTCCATTTTCCTACTCATTACGGTCATTTTCTTTACACTTCTCACTGTAACTACCTTTCGCTCCCTATCCTCCCTCACATTTAACAACTCCCTAAAATACTCTGCCCACCTTCCTCTCACTGTCTTCTCTTCCGTTATCATCTCTCCATCTGTAACTTTTACCTTTTCTTTTTTACTTGATTTGCCTTCTCTTTCTCTCTTAATTTCTTTCCATTTTTTTTATTACTTTCAAAATTTTCTGTCATACTCTTACCCCATTTCACATCTGCTCTCCTCTTTACCTCCTTTACCTTTTGCTTTACTTCTATTTTCTTTTCTTTGTACCTCTCATATGACTCCCTCGTCCTATTTGTAACCAATCTGTGAATACAGCAAAAAAATTACCTGATATTCCCACACTCTCTCCCTTTAGAACATGGGCATCCTTAACTCTTCATACTATACTACTGGTTACAACTATATAGACCATTAACGCTCTATCTACTACCTTTCCATCCACCACCCTCTCCCATATGTACATATGCTTGACTCTCCTCCTAAACACTGCATTTACAATCATCAACTCTCTTTCTAGACACATCTCCACCATCAATTCTCCTCTACAATTTTTTCCTGGAACTCCAAACTTCCCAACCACTCCGTCTATTGGTTCATTTCCTACCCTAGCATTAAGGTCTTCCAATACAACTACATTGACATTTCTCCCTAATCCCTCTATGCACTCATTTAAATCAATCCAAAAAGCCTCCCTTTCCTCTACACTCTTCTCACTACCAGACCCATATGCACTTACAAAAACCACATCTCTCTTCCCAGTTTCACCTTCATCCACATTAACATTGAAGAAAACCCTCTTCCACTCCACTACACGTTTACCTATCTCTTCACTTA
>NC_134819.1:5947408-5953088 GCF_046742065.1 Oratosquilla oratoria
TTCCAAATTTGCTGATGATACAAAACAGTGCGGAGTGGCAAATGATCACTCAAACCAATTAGATATTCAAGAAGATTTAGATCAATTACAGCAATGGTCTGAAAAGTGGCTAATGAAATTTAATACAAGTAAATGCAAGGTAATGCACATAGGTAAAAATAACAGTAAGTACGATTACAAGTTATTTGGAAATTCGTTAACAAAAGTGGATAGTGAAAAAGATCTCGGCGTAATTATCAGTAACGACCTCAAATCATCCAAGCAGTGTATTTCAGCCTCTGAGAAAGTAAATAACATTCTAGGACTGACTGCGCCATCTTTTGATTTCAAAAGTCCATCACTCATTAACAAGCTATATAAATCGTTAGTTCGTTCACATTTGGAATATGCTGTTTCCGTATGGTCACCGAATCTCATTAAAGACATTGACAGACTGGAAAAAGTACAACGGCGAGCCACAAAACTGATTCCAAATATCAAAAATAAATCATACGAAAATCGACTAAAACATATGAATCTGTTTTCTCTAAAAAAGCGTAGACTCAGAGGTGACTTTATACAATTCTTTAAAATTCTAAAGGGAATTTACAACAAAAGTGACAAATTTTTCACATTGAATGAGAATCAGACAAGAAACAATGGTCTCAAACTGTCCGGAAATAGATTCAATTTGGAAGTAGGTAGAAACAACTTTGCCAACCGTGTAGTTAATAAATGGAATAAACTTCCTGCATAGGTAGTGCAATGTAGTTCAGTTCGAAGGTTTAAGAATCATTTAGTTAAACACCTAAGCAAGATGCTGTAATGATTATGATTTATTTTACATTATTTGTTTTTGTTTTGTTATCATTTGTCTGTTTGATTTTCATTTATTATTAGTTATATGTCAATTTATTATAATTTACTATTTACCTGTTTGTTTATTATCTAACTATACATACGTATCTATTTTATTTGTTATTTACATTATTATAATTTCTATTTATTATGTTTTTTATGATTTTTTTTTTGCATCCGACCTAGATATGGACCAAAAGGTCTCCTGTCAGCATGTTCCGCCTTTGTACGAGTAATCCTTCTTTCGTTCTCTCTCCCTTTTATTCTCTCACTGTTTCTCTCTTTCTCTCTCTCTCTCTCTCTCTCTCTCTCTCTCTCTCTCTCTCTCTCTCTCTCTCTCTCTCTCTCTCTCTCTCTCTCTCTCTCTCTCTCTCTCTCTCTCTCTCTCTCTCTCTCTCTCTCTCTCTCTCTCTCCCTCTCTCTCTTTCCCTCCCTCCCTACATCTCTTTCTCCTCTCTGTGTATGTATGTTTGTATGTGAGGGGCAGAGACAGAAAAAGGGTACAGGGTGGGAGAGAAAAGTATAAGATAGAAGAAAAAGGGAAAGAGAAATAGAAAGAGATTAAGTAGAAACAGAGAGGGAAAATAGAAAGGAAGAGAAAAGAGAAGAGAAGAGCGGGTAAAAGAAATAACTTAGCGAGAGGAGAAAAAAGGTAAGAGAAACAGAGTACAAAAAAGGAGAAAAAAAATAGAATGGAAACAGAGAAAAGGGAAAGATAAATCACTAAAGGAGAAAGAGAGAGAAAAGAAAAGGAAAAAGATACAGGAGTCGAAAGAGAAAACAAGGAAGGTAAAATAGAAAAAGAAGCTAGGAAGAAACGAACAATCAAATAAAGAGAAGTGATGAAAAGAAAAGGGCAAGGAGAAAGAGAAAAAAAAACTATATGGAAGAGAAAGTGTACACGTGATATATCTATATTGTATATATATTTTATATATATATATATATATATATATATATATATGTACATATATATATATATATATGTATATATATACACACATATGCATATGTATATATATATATATATATATTGTATACACACAAAGACACACACACACACACACACACACACACACACACACACACACACACACACACACACACACACACACACACACACACACACACATACAATATATATATATATATATATATATATATATATATATGTATGTGTGTGTGTGTGTGTGTGTGTGTGTGTGTGTGTGTGTGTGTGTGGTACAAATGAGAGTAAAAGGGAAGAGACAGGCGGCATGTTTATGAGAAGAAGGATGGATGTGATGGCATTGAATGAAACTAAGTTGAAAGGGAGATGTGAGTGTGAGTTTGGGAGTGTTGCTGGGAGGTTCTCAGGAGTGAAGAGAAGACGAGGGAAAAAATAGGTGGCTATACTAGTAAGTGAAGAGACAGGTAAACGTGCAGTGCAGTGGAAGGAGGTTTCTTCAATGTTAATGTGGATGAAGGTGAAACTAGGAAGGGGAATGTGGGCTTTTGTAAGTGCGTATGGGCCTGGTAGTGAGAAGAGTGTAGAGGAATGAGAGGCTTTTTGGATTGATTTAAATGAGTGCATAGAGGGATTAGGGAGAAATATCAATGTAGTTGTATTGGGAGACCTTAATGCTAGGGTAGGAAATGAACCAATAGACGGAGTGATTGGGAAGTGTGGAGTTCCAGGAAAAATTCGTAGTGAAGAGTTGATGGTGGAGATGTGTCTAGAAAGAGAGTTGATGATAGCAAATACAGTGTTTAGGAAGAAAGTCAATCATAAGTACACATGGGAGAGGGTGGTGGATGGAAGGGTGGTAGATACAGCGTTAATGGACTATATAGTGGTAACCAGGAGTATAGTATGAAGAGTTAATAATGTATATGTTCTAAGGGGGGAGAGTGGGGGAAATATCAGATAATTTTTTGCTGCAAGGTAAGTTGAGAGTGGAGGATGGGTGGAGAAAAAGAAAAAGGGCAGAAGGTATGGAGGTAGTTAGAGTGAACTACTTAAATGAAAAGGAAAAGGAGGAGTATAAGAAGAAGCTGAGAGAGGAGTGGGAGGGTGTGAAGGATAGAGTAGAACTAGGAGTGGAAGAGGAATGGGGATGGTTCAATGAGGGAGTCATAAGGTGTGCAAAGATGGTGTGTGGAACAAGGAAGATGTGAGGAAATAGAACAAAGGGTAGTAAGTGGTGGGATGAGGAAGCAAAAAAGGATGTAGAAGAGAAGAAGAAAGCTTTCATAGATTGGATGCAAATTAGGACGAGGGAATCGTATGAGAGGTAGAAGGTAAAAGGAAGTAAAGCATAAGATAAAGGCGGCAAAGAGGAGAGCAGATGTGAAATGGGGTAAGAGTATAACAGAAAATTTTGAAAGTAATAAAAAGATGTTTTGGAAAGAAATTAAGAGAGGAAGAGGAGGCGAATCAAGAAGAGAAGAAAAAGTAAAAGGTGCAATTGGAGAGATGATAATGGAAGAGAAGGCAGTGAGAGGAAGTGGGCAGAGTACCTTAGGGAGTTGCTAAATGTGAATGAGGGTAGGTAGGGAAAAGTAGTTGCAGTAGGAAGCGTTATGAAAATGAATGTGATGAGTGAGGAAAATGGAGGAGAAATAAGAAAAAATGAAGAAAAGGCAGCTGTTAAGATGAAGAGACCAGATAAGGCACCTGGGTTGGATGGATGTTATTCAGAATGTCTGAAAAAGGGAGGTACAATGATGGTGGACTGGCTGGTCAGGTTATTTAATGTTTATTTAAGAGAAGGTAGAGTGTCGGAGGACTAAAGGGGTGCCTGTATGGGTATACTTTACAATGGAAAGAGGAACAAGTGTGAATGTAGTAGTTTCAGAGGGATCAGATTGTTAAGTGTAGTTAGGAAGGCTTATGGGAGTTTCTTGAGTGAGAGGACCAGGAGAGGAACAAAGGGAGTAATTGGTGAAGAACAGTGTGAGTTTAGGACAGGTAGGGTTTGTGTAGATCAGATTTTTGTGGTAAGACATATATGTGAGAAAGCTATAGGAAAAGGTAAGGATGTTTTTGGGGCTTTAATAGATCTGAAAAAGGCTTATGACAGGGTAGACATGAAGGCACTGTGAGAAGTATTGGAGATATATAGAAGAGAAGGAAAGCTTTTAAGAGAAATCAAGAGTTTTTATGAGAGTAGTAGAGCTTTTTTTGGGTTTAGAAAAGGAGAGAGTGAATGGTTTGAGGTAAAGGTGGGACTTCGTCAGGGGTATGTTATGCCGCCCTGGCTGTTTAATTTATAGGATGGGGTGGCGCGAGATGTAAATGCAAGGGTAATGGGTCAGGGATTGGGGATGGTTAGGGAAAGTGGAGAAAAGTGGGAGATGAGCCAGTTGTTGTTTGCTGACGACACTGCGCTTGTAGCAGGATCAGAGTAGGGATTGAGAAAGTTAGTGACAGAGTTTAGGAAGTTGTGCAGAAGAAGGAAATTGAAGATAAATGTGGGTAAAAGTAAGGTGATGAGATGTAAAAGGGGAGAGTGGCAGCAGGTTGAAAGTGAGTATTAAGGGAGAGACTGGAGGAAGTGGATAGTTTTTAGATACTTGGGTGCGAATGCGGCAGGAAAGGGAGAAGTGGGAGTGGAGGTAGAATGTAGATTGAAAGAAGCGAGTAAATGCCTTGGTGGATTAAAAAGTGTAATAAGAAATAGACATTTGGAAATTGATGCTAAGAAGAGGTTGTATGAAGGAGTGATTGTGCGGAAAGCACTGTACGGGGCAGAAACATGGAACATAAGAGAGGAAGAGAGAAGAAGTTTGAGTGTATTTTAGATGAAATGCCTGAGAAGTATGATAGGGGTTACTAGGCTAGATAGAGTGAGAAATGAGGAGGTGAGGAGGAGAATAGGGGTGGAAAGGGAGTTGGGAGATAGGGTTGATGAAAGAGTATTGGGTTGGTTTGGACACATGGAAAGAATAAGTGAAGGAAGCAGAGGCGGAAGAAGGGAACATGGGGCGACTTAGGATGAGGTGGATGGATGGGTAAAAGGAGCATTGGGGAAGAGGGGAATGTCCGTTTAGGAAGAACGGGAGAGGACAGAAAATAGAGTTGAATGGAGAAAGGCTTCCATGGATAATGCTGTGATGCATGAGTGGGAGTGGGTGGAGGACGGGGGGTGAGGGATTATGTATGAGAAATAAATTGACGCAGCCCGAAGGGATTTCTCTCCGTCTTCTCCTTCTCTGCGTGAGGGGACGGAGAGGGGTCGTGGCCGAATTAATGAAGCGGCCTTGCTGAGGATGTATTGTATCTTGCGACACTGCTTTTGACAAAGGGCAGTAGACAAGATACAGGGATGACCCGTCATTCAGGAGGAGCCAAAATGGGAGAAAGGGAAGAGGGTAGAGGGGAGTGGTTTCTTTGCCTTTTTTCTTTTGGCTACCTCCCGTGTAAGTGGGAAAAGAGCCTTCGGTGTAAATATATGCGTATATATATATATATATATATATATATATATACATACATATATATATATATATATATATATATATATATATATATGCTAATAAGAACACGGGTACGTGTGTTCACTTATGCAAAGTAGACCACTTGGAAAAAGAAACTAACGAAGCAGAGCGCTTTCGTTTATTACATCTTTGTTGCACTGAAGATGTAATATACGAAAGCGCTCTGCTTCATTAGTTTCTTTTTTCCAAGTTGGTCTTATCTTTGCATATATATCATATATATATATATATATATATATATATATATATATAGATATATATATATATACATATATATATATGTATAATATATATTTTATATATATGTTATATATATTATATATATATATATATTTGCAGAAACCACTTAGGAAAATAAAAGAAA
>NC_134819.1:5953588-5956088 GCF_046742065.1 Oratosquilla oratoria
TGTATATGTGTGTTTTGTGAGACCTACTATACTACTAGATTGCTGAAATCAATAAAACACACGCCACAGTGACCTCACCTTAAGTCAAAAATGTTAACCAAAAACACGTGTACGAGGATCCAGACTTTTGCCACACTCTGTATATCCTTCTCCCTCGATTCATTTAACTTTACTCACATGGAAACTTCTACAATCTGCGCATAGTTCTTCACCATTTGGCTCAAAAGTTGATTTCAATTTATTCCTAATGGTGACAAACCGCACTTTCCTAGCTTATCTCTTCTTCGACCCGAGACGGGAAAGACGGGAGAAGATTTCGTACTGTTAGGAGTCGTCTCCTATTCATCTTCCTCCTCCTCCTCCTCCTCCTCCTCCTCCTCCTCCTCCTCCTCCTCCTCCTCCTCCTCCTCCTCCTCCTCCTCCTCCTTTCCTCTCTTTCGTATCCTTCCTTCTCCCCCTCTCTCCATTTTCTCCTCATTCCTCCTTCACCTTTTTCTTCTCCTCCTACTCCTATTCCTCTCATCCTCTTCCCTTTCTCCTCCCTCTCTTTCTCTTCCCCTCCTCCTGTCTCCCTCTTCCTCCTCCCCTCCTCCTCCTTCTCTCCTACGCTCCTCCTCCCTTCCTCCCCTTCGCCTCCTCCTCCCCTTCTCCTCCTCCTCCTCTATCTCCTCCTCTTTCTCTTGTTCCCGCACCTCCTCCCCTTCTTCCTCTTTCTAGTTATCCTCCTCCTCCTCCTCCTTTTCTTCCTCTTCTACCTTCTTCCGTCCACTGAATTGTGTCCTCCATCTCATTCATCTCCCTTCTAATTCTCTTTTTCTGTAAGTCGTAATGGCTCCAAACTCATCGACCTAGAACTCTCTCTCTCTCTCTCTCTCTCTCTCTCTCTCTCTCTCTCTCTCTCTCTCTCTCTCTCTCTCTCTCTCTCTCTCTCTCTCTCTCTCTCTCTCTCTCTCTCTCTCTCTCTCTCTCTCTCTCTCTCTCTCTCTCTCTCTCTCTCTCTCTCTCTCTCTCTCTCTCTCTCTCTCTCTCTCTCTCTCTCTCTCTCTCTCTCTCTCTCTCTCTCTCTCTCTCTCTTTCTCTCTCTCTCTCTCTCTCTCTCTCTCTTTCTCTCTCTCTCTCTCCTCTTTCCTCTCTCACTCACTCCCTCTCTCTCGCTGTCTCTCTGTCTCTATCTCATTCTAGCTCTCTCACTCTGGCTTTCTTTTCGCTCTCTCTCTTTCTCTCTTTAGCCATCTAACTTCGTTTTGTTTTTATTCACCCATTACTATTACTCTGTTCTTCATTCTAATGACCGGGGGTGGGAGGTTTGGTATTTAAGGGATAAATTGAAAGAGGGGCGGGAGTGCTTCAATTCTTATCTGGTCAGAGACTCCTAGCCCCCTCTCCCTCACCTTTCCATCCCCTTCACCCTACCATCCCCCTCCCCTCCCATCCCCCTCTCCCTCCTCCTCTTCCATCTCTAGACCCTTCTCCCTCACCCTCCCACCCCCCTTTCCCACCCCATCCTCCTCCTATCCCATCCCAACGCATCCCTATCCCCTCCCACTCCCATCCCTTCTCCAACCCCACCCTTTCCATCCCAATCCCACTGACATCTCCCTACCATTGGGAGTACTTCACTCAAAAAAAAAAAAAAAAAAAAACATTCCCCCTCCCACCCCTTCCCTTCCTCTCCCATCTACCTTCCCCTTTCATCCCCCCTCGCTCTCACATCCCCCACCCCTTCCACTCTCCTCCCCTCCCACTCGTCCACTCCACCTACCAGTCAACCATCCCCTCCCCCCTACTACACACTAACTGAATGAAATCGTCCAGGAACATAAGGGAAATGAGACAAACCGTCTTCCTGGAAAGTGGAGGTTTAATTGAGAGTGAAATTGAAGCCTTCACTGGAACAGATTAACCGCACCAGTGAGTAATAGTGTCTGGTGATGTCCAGGAAAAAAATAAGAGTGAATAGAAAAATAAAATGAATGAATAAACTTTTGATTTGTAAAGGATCATATCACACTATTCCAATGCCCGTCTTCATAGATTTTGTTTTGTTTAATGAAAACTTGTTCTATTTAGCAGAGCTAACGCAGCCTTACACTTAAATACATACATACTTACATACATACATACATACATACATACATACATACATACATACATACATACATACATACATACATACATACATTCATACATACATACATACATACATACATACATACATACATACATACATACATACATACATACATACATACATACATACATACATACATACATACATACATACATACATACATACATACATACATACATACATACATACATACATACATACATACATACATACATACATACACATACATACATACATACATACATACATACATACATACATATATATATATAATTATATATATACGTGTATACATATATATATATATGTATATATATATATATATACATACGTATATATGTATATATATATATATATATGTATATGTAT
>NC_134819.1:5973588-5976088 GCF_046742065.1 Oratosquilla oratoria
TAGGTGTTTATCTAAACAAATCTTAAAGCTTCGAATTAAACTACATTGCACTGCATCTGCAAGAAGTTTATTCCATTCACTGACTACACGGTTGGCGAAGTTGTTTCTACACACTTCCAAATGAATATATTTTCTGGAAGTTGGAGATTATTATTTCTGGTCGGATTATAATTCAGTATGAAAATTTCGTCACTTTTGATGTTGTCAATTCCCTTTAGAGTCTTAAAGGTCTGTATCAAGTCGCCTATGAGTCTACGCTATTTTAGGGAAAAAAGACTCATATGTTTTAGTCGATTTTCGTATGATTTATTTTTGATGTTTGGAATCAGTTTTGTGGCTCGCCGTTGTATTTTTTCAATCTGTCAATGTCTTTAATGAGATTCGTTGACCATACGGAAACAGTATATTCCAAACGTGGACGAACTAACGTTTCATATAGCTTGTTAATGAAAAATGAACTTTTGAAGTCAAAAGATTGCGCAATCAGTCCTAGAAACTTATTTGTTTTCCCAGAGGCTGTAATACACTGCTCAGATTACTTGAGATCGTTACTGATAATTACGCCGAGATCCTTTTCACTATCCACTTTTGTTAACAAATTTCCAAATAACTTGTAATCGTACTTACTGCTATTTTCACCTATGTACAAAACCATGCATTTACTTGTGTTAAATTTCATTAACCATTGCTGTAGTTTATCTAAATCTTCTTGAATATCTAATTGGTTTAAGTGATTATTTGCATTCCATACAGTTATGCATCATCAGCAAATCTGGAGACAATAGGTTTTATTCCGTGGTCTATATCATTTATATATACTATGAATAGAAGTGGCTCAAGAACGGAATCCTGAGGAACTCCACTCGTAAAAAAATTTCCATTTAGAAATTTTGCCATTTAGAACAACTCTCTGTTTTTGATCGTTCAACCTATTTCTAGTCCAACTTAATAGGCTACCATCTATTCCGTGTGAAGCTAATTTAGTAAGTAGTCTTTCGTGTGAGACGGTATCAAAAGCTTTTGCAAAGTCTAGATATATTAAATCTATATTGTTTCTTTTGTCATAATTCGAGATGACCGTGTTGTAGAATTCGAGTAATTTAGTCGCGCAATAACGTTTTCGTCTGAATCTATACTGGCTATCATGTATCAAACAGTTACCTTCTAAATGATGTTCGATATCATCTCTGATAATAGTTTCCATCATTCTTCCTACGATTGAAGTCAAACTTATAGGTCTGTAGTTATTTTGTTTTCTTTTGTCACCTTCGTTTTCTTCTTTTCCTTTTAATGTCTCCGTTTTCTATTTCCTCTCTACATTTTTTTCCCTTTTCTCCACTGCCTTTTCTTCCTTTTTCCTTTCCTATCCACCATTTCCGTTTCCTTCCCTTCGCTTTTCTTCCCTTTCTTTATATTCTATTTTCCTTCTCTTTGCCAGTCCCTCGAGTACCAGAGGGAAGGAGTAACTACCTTTGACTGGAGCCACAATAAATCGAGATGGCTACCCTCTTGGAGTGGAAAGGAATAATTACACAACTAAAATCAATACGTCTGTCAGGACTTGTGGCTTTGATTGTATCTACATGTTGCCTGAAAGTTGTACCTACTCCCCCCAATCACCACCAAAAGTTGAACGATTAAATTTGGATTTGGGACAACCTGTGCGAAACTCTCGAGAATTCTGATTTTGATTTGTCGAATACTGGAGTAACTCTATAAACTTAGTGTCCCTCTGCAGGATAAGCCTATTCCCTGAAGGACGATGCAGTCTTCGAACCACTCTAAGGTGGCTCATTCTGGGTTGTGACAAATTTGTTCTCCAAGTGAATAACACCCCCTTTTTTAGGACACCCTATAGATTTACATACGTATGATGAGATAAAGGAGAGAACAGGGTGAGAAAGGTTGGTGCACTATATGTGACCCCAACCAGACCCAAGTCATTGAAGTGCGCCACCAGTACAAAGCGATTTGATGAAGCGAATTATTTGCAGCGTAACAAGCCCGAAACAAACCGCTGTCAAGCGGACCAATTAACAATTGCAATTGACAAGTTCATAATGATTACATAACGATTAATAAACACACGTCCCTGCGCTTCATTGCATGCAACATTTTTTACGTTTAAGCGCTTTACCATTGATGAATATTACAATCATGGAGAGGAATGTGGTAATTGAATTGTTTGAGTTTCGTCTGGTTGCAATCAGCAAGATGTCGGGCCGGCCGTCCTTAATGATGGAGGTGCTGGTGATTATGATGACAAGGATTGTGTGCGAGGCATGATTAATGGTGATCAGGGGGGGTCGTGATGGTTGTGGTTGTGATGATGGTGATGGGGGTGGTGGCTGTGAGGATGTGGTTATGGTAAAGGGTTGTGGTGGTGGTTGTGGTGGTGGTTGTGGTGATAGTCGTAGGGATGGTTGTAAGGATGGTTGTGGTTGTGGCAAGGGGTTGCGGTCGTGGTAATGGTGGTAGTTGTGGTGATGGTGTTGGGGAA
>NC_134819.1:5993588-6003588 GCF_046742065.1 Oratosquilla oratoria
TGTCCGGAAAATGGTGGGCATAGTTTTGATTTAATTTAAAATTTTCAGTTTAGTCTAGTCTCCCGTGCGTGTTCGCAAATGTTCAAATTGATCACTACCGTGTTCCAAAGCTGATAACGCGGACCAATGGAGTCGACAATGCTACGCAATGTCTAAAAAATTGAGTAGTTTCTGGGTCACACTGTACATAGCAATAAATGAGTTAATATAAAAATAAAAAAGTTATATAAATCCAAAGATATTAGTGGAATGTTTGGATTTGCTGTATTTCTTAGAAGAAACACTTATCTAAGGTCATATAATCTGCAACCACTACAACAAACAATAATTAGCAACAATAAAATGTAAAAAGTAAGATTAGATAAACTGAAAAACTTATCTTTTTTTAACTCAATAAATTCCACATAGAACAATTTCATGCAATCATTTCGTAGACCTATATAGCTTTTTTATGTCTTTCTTAAGTGTTTTTTTTTTCAATCTTGTTTTCATTCTACACCCCTCTGTTGCACTTGTTTTGACACAGAGGAAATTCCCACTAACTTGATTTAAATGGAAGTTTTCCGATGTAGGTTAGGTTATTTTGTTACACAAAACTCGGATATCGACAACATACAATACTCTCCGAGCAGTAGCCCAGTAGATATCAAGTCGAACTCATGAAGAGGTGTTAGTAAGTCTGATTCCCGGAACTCGATGCGTGCTATGTTGCGTTGGTTTCCGACACCCCTGGCCATGCGGCGAAGCGACCCAGCATTAGCCTAAAAAACCCAGCGGCTTGTAGCAACTGACAGGGATTTGCTCAACCATGGTTTTCCCATTTCCCATGCAGTGGGTGAATTTTTAGTTTCTTTTGATTGTTTCAACATTTCATTCCCGAAGACTAAGTTTCAACCGAATGATATTAACAGAGTCTAACCATGAAAGGGATTCTAAGTAGAATATTTGATTCAAGAATTTAATAGACATAATCATAACTTCTAAGGCTGATGCGCTGGTTGCGTCATCGGAAGCGCGATGGCCCTGCATTCGCTTAGTTGTTGGTTTGAATCCCACACTCCTCTCCGATTCCCAGCAGTGAGTGCAGTTACCTGCCCGAACAGTCCAAGAACTGCATAATAGGGTATATGTGATGGTTTCAGCTGCACCTACTCAGCGCCTTCGGGCTTAGGTTCTTTACTTTCTTCTTCATTATCCCCGCGTCCTCCTTCATCTCGCAAGCCCTTTCAAAGTTAGTATAGAATCCTGCGACATAAGAGCATAAGAACGGAAGAGACTGCAAGAGGCCATAAGGCCTACACTATAGTTCTTGTGCTCTGAGTCTTTTCAGGGAGGGGCATTAGAGGGTATTCCCCCAAAAGCGACATTGCCAGTTATCGGATCGTCACTGTCACCTGTCACCCATTGACTCCTGGCGTGGTTTAATGGTGACATTTCTTGTGTTTTTATGTACATGTTTCCAGTTTTGTTTATTCATTAATATATATGTTTATTATTGTATATTTTGTGAGCATTTTTTTTTTTTGTAATCGCAATGCGATTCGTGCATGTTTTTCCCGCCAACGCAGGGTTGGCGTGGCGTCTGTCTTGTTCTCGCCTTCTTAGTGTACGCACGTCTGTCAGTGCTTTGATAAACTTACTTTAAAATTTTTCGATCCGAGTATCATTAACCGCCGCCCTGTACAGTGCCAAAATGGGGGAAAACACTGCCACCTGTCACAGAATTTATTCAAATCGTTGCTATAATCCTACAAAGTTATACTCATTGTCCTATACAAGTTCAAACATCACATAGATGGTAAATAAGAGAGAGTGGCATGTACTAAGGTTGATTTGGAAGAATGACACACGATGTACATCACACCATAAAAGTATTTCTTGAGAGCAAGGAAGATCTGTACAACAAGCCTATTTTCATATCGAATCCTCTAGTTTTCTCTCCCTACACACACACTTACATAATGCTCAGTGTACATGGTGAAATGTGTAAAGGGTACCCACAAAGTTTCTCCAAATCCCATAGATTGCCAGGATGTGGCCCTTTTTATAAATTCATAGACGCGTGTGGTGGAAAGTTTTGTTTCCATCAAACTTGTTTTTCAAACTTATAAAATGATTCACACATTCTTTTCTATCTCTCTTTATTTTATTTGTTTTTTATTTATTTGTGTGTGTGTGTGTGTGTGTGTGTGTGTGTGTGTGTGTGTGTGTGTGTGTGTGTGTGTGTGTGTGTGTGTGTGTGTGTGTGTGTGTCTGTGTGTGTGTGTGTGTGTGTGTGTGTGTGTGTGTGTGTGTGTGTGTGTGTGTGTGTGTGTGTGTGTGTGTGTGTGTGTGTATGTGTGTGTGTGTGGTCATACTTGTTCTTCAGCAACCATATCCATACTCTAAACCTTTGAAGATGATTTCCCTCGGCTGAATTAAATCCCGTTGAAGGTTCAAGGAAAAATTATAAGATTTAGTTTTGAACAAATCAGTTTTTTACTTATGAACATTTGATAATATAATCATTCAAATTAATTAGTAAATAGTTGAAATGATAATCTGAAGCAATTAAACTTATTTGTTTACAGTTATTTAATAAAAATGTAGTTATGATTGAGATAGTGCGCTGGTGGCTACAGAGGAAATCCGCATTAACTTGATTGGGAAGTTTGTCAGATGTAGGTTGCTTTGTCATACAAGACTGAAACATTAACAATATTCTTTTGACTGTTTCAATCCCGAAGATTGATACTCAACCGGATATCAACTGACGTTGACCACAGAAGAGTTTTTATGTAAAAGGTTAATTAAAAAAGTTAACATAGTTATAACTCTTCCTAGAATTGGTGCGCTGGTGGCGTCGTCGGAAGCATGCTGGTCTCGTATTCACTTAGTTGTGGGTTTGAATCTCGCACTCCTCTCCGATTCCCAGTAGTGACTCCTGGCCCCACCAGTCCCGAGAGTGCATGGGAAAGCAAACGTGACGCCACTGGACGGAGCTAAGCGTCTCCTGTGGTAGGTTCTTCACTTTCACCGTATATTATTCCTTTGGGTAGTGAGAGTGAGTTTCTGTTATCTGGAAGAAAAAAATCCACCTTGCGTTGGTCAGAATAAGAATATAAAATGACACTATTCTAGGAAAGGTTAGGTTTTTGTTTTTTCTTCTTCTTTTGTTATCATTGAATATATAACGAGAGAGAAGCAAGGCTTCCAAACATCGGCCTAAAACTCTCAGCGGCTTGCCGCAACTGACAGAGTTTGCTTTACCATGGATTTCTTACATTCCATTGCATTAGAGTGGGATGGTGAGTTCTTGAGAGGAGTGATTAAAAGCAGGTGTGAAGAATGACTTTGTATTTTTTTTAAACGTTACAAGAATAGAAGGAAATTGAATAGTACATAACAGGAAAATGAAATTAGATAAAGGGGTATAAATAGGCGAACACAAACAGGTTAACTAAGAAGACACCTTGGTTATGAAAGACAACGGTGTGAGGAGATATGAGAAAAAAAAAAAAAAAAAGGAAGCTGAAGACAAATCAAAGTAAGATGGAGACCAAAAGGACTCGGACTCTAAGAAAAGACCAGAGTAATTAATTACAGGAGGAAGAACGTGTGGAATGCCCGTCCTTTTTCTTTTCCCCCCATCCCTACTACCCTTCCCACCACTCCTCTCTACTACCACTCCCCCACCAACACAACTTTTTTTTCCTACACCCTTCTCCCTATCCCCCTCTTCTTCTTGTAACACTCCTCCGAGCTTTATTCCAACTCCTCTCTAACATCACCTTTCTACTCCCTCTCCCCCCCACCCCGCCACTTCCCATCTCGCCCCTCCTCCCCATCTCGCCCTTCTTCCTCCTCTCCTTTCTCTTCCCCCGCTCCACCTCTAGCCCCTCTTCCCATCTCCCCCTCTTCCTCCTCTACCCCTCTCCCCCTCTCGCTCCTCTTCCCCATACCAATCCTCTATCGCCTCTCCCCCTCTTGCCCCTCTTCCCCCTCCACCTCCGCCCCTCTTTCCACTCCACCTCCACCCCTCTTCCCTCTCCTCTTCTCCCTCATCCCTTTCGACCTTCTTGCCTCCCTTTCACTTTCGACCCTCTTTCCCTTCCTTCCTCTCATTCCTCTTTCCCCTCTCGCATCTCTTGCCCTCTTCACTTCTTCCTCTCTACCCCTCTACCCTTTCCTCCTGTCAACCCCTTCTCCCCTTCTACTCCTCATCCCCTTTCTACCCTTTCCCTCTAAATATCCATTTTCCTTTATCCCCATTTCCTCCCTTCCCTTTCTTCCTCCCCATCCCATCCACTTTCCTCCACTTCCCTTTCTCCTCGCCTGTTCCCTCCCCCACTCCCACATTTCTCCTCCCTCTCCCTTTCACTCTCCTTTTTCTCCTACCTTTCCATCTCCACCTCCAACCCTCCTCTTTCCATTTTCCTCTCACCTCCCCTTTCTTCTCTCCTCTCTCTCCAGCTTCCTCCTTCCTCTCGCCTATTCAATCCTTCTTCCCCTCCTTCACCTTCTCCTCTCCTCCTCTTCCTTCACCTCTTCCTTTCCACTCCACTTTTCCACCTTCTCCTTCCCCCTCCCCTTCCCATTTCCCCTCCCTCTTTCACTCTCCCTCCCCTTTCTCCTCCCCTTTCTTTCCTTTCCCTCCCCCTCTTATTCCCCTCACACCTACACCTCCCCCTTCCTTCTTCTCCTTCCCCTCCTCATCCCCTTACCCCTTCCCTCTTTCCATTCCCCCTAAGGTGAGTGACCTGACATCCCATCAGTCGTTGTCCAGATCTTCGTTAGGAAATCTGCATTAGCAAATGAACGAGTGAGACCACGCAAGCATTTTTCCACCATTGGGGAGAGATGCCACGTATACAAGGACAAAATAATGTGACCCACGATATACATTGGACCTGTGCAGCCAATGGTGACTGCCACCTACCTCGGCTGCCCAAATACGTTGGGAAAAGATGAGGTTAGCGCGTTGGGACTCGTTCTTAACATCTAATTATGAAGACTGAGGTTCAATACCCAACGGCTACTGTTGATTACCATTGGCCACGGCTATTCCAACACCATAGGCAAAGGTTAACTTAAAGAGGTAAACCTTTACGGACCGGAGTCACGCAGTATGCTTGTCATATCCGCAATCCCTCCTTTCTGTTAACTTTCTGAAAGTTCTCCCTCACTGCCTTTAGAGTGATAAGGTAGGTTACCTTATCATGGTAGAAGATGGATATCGTCCCAGTTGTAGGAAGAAGTAACTTAAACTTCGATACTGTTTGAGAGTTGTATTTCGTTCGCCCGTCCGCCACGACATACATAATACATAGAGAATAGATAAACGCTTTGTAAAGCGTATGCAAATAAAACTATATATAAATACATTTAACAATATAACAGTCATCCTCATATGAGATACAATATTTGGAACATACTGTATTATTTATATAGACATATATAATGATTTGTTTAAAGATTAACAATTTTATGTACAGTTAAGATATGCACATTTAGGGGACACTGCAGCAGTTGTGGCGTGTTGCCACAAGTGCAGCTTGCAGACCGTATTCCCCTGAAGATGTGAATAACATGAAAACACTTGGGAATTACGGTTTCCTTCCGATTTCCTTAGTGGTTACCAGCAAAATATATATCTGTATGTATGTATACTAATGACATTTCCTATGGCCCGTCGCCCCTGGCTGGTATGGTCTATCATAACACACAGGGCAAAAGTAGTGGTCATGGCTGCTGCAGCTAGGCGCCTCCCGAGATATGAGCATCAGTCTCAAGGTAAGTTTTGCTTGGTGCGTTTGTCGCTCAACGATGATCGTTTATGCCTCAATGATGCTTATCAAACGATTGTCTAGAGCACTTTGTTTCTGAAAGATTGGGCTGTTTTGCTTCGAGCTGCTAAGTACGAGACTGATAATTTCAACTGATCTTAATAATCAACGCGTCCACCCCAAATACGATGCCAGGTAGGATACACATCACTCGCCATTGTCTGTGGTAGTAGGCTGATGCTTATCAGCCCGACTGTCACATAGTAAGAAGACAAGCATTATAAAATCACCACAAACATTCCATTTAAACTCATCATTGCTTACCTTTTGGAGAAACCTTTTTACATTGTCATATTCTTCCTTCGTCTGTACCGAGTATGCTAATGGATGTTTATTCCCATTATGCAGTAAAATAGCTTTGAAGCCTTTATTTTTAATTATCTATGAACAGTCGCCATTATTCAAGGTTATGATCAATTCCAATAGCTGTAAATAAGCCATTAATATCTTTGTAGAGGCATTGATTCTTACATATATCAAAGTATATTTCAAATACTTCATGGCGCTTCCTGTATACTGTTGATCTACAGTCTTTCTCCAACAGATTCGATTCACTCAGTCTAGATGCTAAAAGTTCAGTTCTTGACTTTTTGAGGCCCAAGTCCTTTATGAACTCATCCAGTGCATGTTGACTTGGAAAGTGTGGGCAGGTACTCAGTCTTAGCTCAAAATTTTCACACACTTCTTCATTGCCACAACCTTCCCACTCTCCTGATGAGACCTACATCATATTCTCTGCCTTAAAAAAATGCATTTATCAACTGAAATAAATATGAATTGTATTTGTAACCGCATTAAAAGAAAACATAGTACTTCGCATCTTTCACAGTTTTATGTAATCAAGGCTTAGGTCCAACATAAACACCAAATGTATAACAATATAGATCTGGTGAATTCCTGCATCCTCTTATAGTCATGGTCAAGAACTATAAACCCGAAAAAGGAACTATAAACTAAAAAAAAAAAAAAAAAAAAGAAGGAAACTTGTAAGTGACAACTGTGTTTTCTGTACCAAATACATTTCTTCATATTAATATAATTTTCTATATCACTAAAACGGTCGATATTAGCACAAAATTTTACATTAGATCACTCAAAAAATTGAGAGAAACAAAACTTTTGTGATTTTTTTTTATCCAGTGTATAATTGCACCAAGTAAAACGTACCCTGTTGCCCAAACAATGTGTTCAGTATTTCGTATCATCGGCGCAGTTGAAGTACTTTTCATGAAACAAAGGGCCATCGGGCTCTCCAGAGGTGGAAAAGTTTCCCTGGCCACTTGATGACTTCTTCACATCCAACACTGGGATACCTCTTCACTCTCACTCTCTCTCTCTCTCTCTCTCTCTCTCTCTCTCTCTCTCTCTCTCTCTCTCTCTCTCTCTCTCTCTCTCTCTCTCTCTCTCTCTCTCTCTCTCTCTCTCTCTCTCTCTCTCTCTCTCTCTCTCTGTCTCTCTCTCTCTCTTTCTCTCTCTCTCTCTCTCTCTCTCTCTTAATATCTCTTTCTCTCTCTATCTATCCCTCTCTGTCTGTCTCTCTCAGTCTCTCTCTTTCTCTCTCCCTCTCTGTCTGTCTGTCTGTCTGTCTGTCTGTCTGTCTGTCTGTCTGTCTGTCTGTCTAATCTGTCTGTCTGTCTGGTCTGTCTGTCTGTCTGTCTGCCTGATCTGTCTGTTTGTCTGTCTAATCTGTCTGTCTGGTCTGTCTGTCTGTCTGTCTGTCTGTCTGTCTGTCTGTCTGTCTGTCTGTCTCTTAATCTCTTTCTTTGTCTTTCTCTCTCTGTCTGTCTGTATCTGTCTGTTTCTTTCTTTCTCTCCTTGTCTCTCTGTCTGGCCGTCTTTCTCTCTCTGCCTTTCTCTCTCCTTCTTTCTTTCCTTCTCCTCCACTTCCTCTCTCCCTCATCCCCTCGCTCCCTCTCTCCCTCGCTCCTCCTCTCCCTCGTTCCGTCCTTATGGGCAAACACTTGAGAGGCCGTCTCACTGCCCAGGGCGTCTCAGGTCATCGAGGAAAGGAGGGGAGAGGGGAGGGTGATGGGGAGGCAGAGGGCGAGGGGCCTTGGATTGAGGCAAGGAAAGGAAAGACAGAAAGGAAAGGGGAGTAAAGGGGAAGAAGAGAGGCAAACAGAGAAACAGATAGATGGAGAGGGAAAGAGTGAGAGAGAGAGAGAGAGAGAGAGAGAGAGAGAGAGAGAGAGAGAGAGAGAGAGAGAGAGAGAGAGAGAGAGAGAGAGAGAGAGAGAGAGAGAGAGAGAGAGAGAGAGAGAGAGAGAGAGAGAGAGAGAGAGAGAGAGAGAGAGAGAGAGAGAGAGAGAGAGAGAGAGAAGCAGACAGATAGACGGACGGAAACAGACAGATGGACAGGCACGTTAAAAAAAAGATAGAGAGAAGGAGAGAGAGAGAGAGGGGGGGGAGATAAAAGGTTGATTCTAGATCACCCTGTCCAAGGGTCCGGAGGAAGGTGTTGAGATTTGGAGTCTCCAGTTCTCCACGGACGAAGAAGTATGGTCCTCACCGAGGGAAGAAAGAGAAGAAGGTCAAGGAGAGGAAGAGAAGGAGGAAGAGGGCAAGGAGGGTCGATGAGGAGAGAAAGAGAAGACAGAAGAGAGAGGAAGAAGAGTAGAAGGGAAAGAGAGGGAAGAAGAAGGTAGAGGAGGAGGAGAGAAATAAAAGAAAGAGGAGAGAATAAGAGAAGAAGTGAAAAAGAGGAAAAGGAGGTGGAGGGGAATAGAAAGAAAAAGAAGAACAGAGAGAAAGAGAAAGAAAAGGTGAAGAAGATGGATAGAAGGAAGAGAAGGAGAGAGGAGGGAAAGAGGGAGTAAAGAAGGGGGAACGGAGGAAGAGGAGGAAAAGGAAGGGAATGATAGAGAGGAGAAAAGAAAGGAGATAGGAGAAGAATAGTTAGAAATGAGGAAAAAGAAGAGAAAAATGAGAAAGAGGAAGAGGAGGATGAGGGATAGGAAGAAAAGGAGGATGAATGAAAGAACGAAGAGTAGGAGGAGAAGGGATAGAAAGAAACGATTAGTATAAACAGGAAGAAAATAAAAGAGGAGGGAAGGAGAAAGAGAGTGAGGGACGAAAAAGGGAAAGAGACAGATAGATAGATAGATAGATAGATAGATAGATAGATAGATAGATAGATAGATAGATAGATAGATAGATAGATAGATAGATAGATAGATAGATAGAGAGCAAGAGAGAGAGAGAGAGAGAGAGAGAGAGAGAGAGAGAGAGAGAGAGAGAGAGAGAGAGAGAGAGAGAGAGAGAGAGAGAGAGAGAGAAGAGAGAGAGAGGGGGAGAGAGAGGAGAGAGAGAGAGAGAGAGAGAGAGAGAGAGAGAGAGAGAGAGAGAGAGAGAGAGAGAGAGAGAGATGAAGAAACAAATGAAGGGATGGAGGGAGACGGGCATGAGACATAAAAATAGATGGAATTCACTGTGAGAGACTCAAGAGAAAGAGGGAGAAGGCAAAGATGAAAATAAATAATAGAAAAATAGAAAATGAAAAAACAAGAGTCAAAGTTAAAGTTTTTGTAAAGGTGTAAGTGCGGGAGAGAAGAAGAGTTGGGAAAAACAGGAAGACGGTGGATGAAAACGAAACTAATGGTGTTTATATTTTTTTTTCTGAAAAGAAAGAAGGAAGAATGATTGATAGACAGGGAGGGAGAAAGATTGACTGATTGACTGACTGACTGACTGATTGACTGGCTAACTGATTGAATGAAAACTGGCTGAAAGAATTACTGACTGACTTACTGACTGAAAGACAGAGTGATTGACTGAAAGACTGACAGAAAGAGAGGGAGAGAGAGAGAGAGAGAGAGAGAGAGAGAGAGAGAGAGAGAGAGAGAGAGAGAGAGAGAGAGAGAGAGAGAGAGAGAGAGAGAGAGAGAGAGAGAGAGAGAGAGAGAGAGAGAGAGAGAGAGAGAGAGAGAGAGAGAGAGAGAGAGAGAAAGAGAGAGAATAGGAGGGAGGGAGAAAGGAGGGCAGCTGGGACAGGGGAGGAGGATGGAAAGGATTCTGAAGGGAGGAAAGGAAAGAAGAGGAGGAAAAGGAAAGAAGAAGGAGTGAAAAGGAAAAGAAAGGAAGAGCAAGAAAGGACAAAAAATGAGGGAGGAATGAGAGCAAGAGAGCAAGAGGTTTAGTGAAGGAAGAGGAGGGATGGTGGAAGAGGAAGAGAGTGA
>NC_134819.1:6013588-6026088 GCF_046742065.1 Oratosquilla oratoria
TTTTTTCTACTCTCCAGCCAACATACTCTACTAATCTCTACCCCTATTTCCAGAAGTGCATCTTAGCACCGATCCACCCCCACTGCATCACCTTCATCTACTAACACTACGACATCATCTTGGGCAAGTAGATATTTTTCCATTCTCATTACCACATAAGAACAACACGGTCACTCCCCATTTTTCTTATAAATTAGTCAATAAACATGTGCAAAACCCATTCTGATCCTACATAATGACCCTGTACACGAGGCTGCTCTACGCTCAATTCAAATATACCAAATATGTCCCCTCCTTCTGCTAACAATTCAGAAATTTCACCTGCTAATCAAAACACAACGGCAATACAAAAGCTTATCACCGTAGTCAAGCATGAAACAACATTACCTCACTTTAACGGCAAGAATTTCCTCTGAGGTTGAATCAGGAATAACACGAAGAAACATCACAGATGTCAAAATAGATAAGAATAACACATTAGCAGTTAACGTCATTTAATTTGATATATTTGAAGAAACCACAGACTATCAGGAATTTGTGCAGCACATTAAAAAGTCCTTTGCTGCATTTAAGCCACATGGAGCACTTCCCCCGCCCCCTATACTTTTTGTCAAAATAGCCTCAACTTTTAAAAGTGATCTCAAAGAAAGACTTAAAAACTCAGACTGGGTCTCAGTGAACATCATTCCATTGCAACACGTAGTCTCACTCATGGCATACTTTCGATTACTCTCACAATTACACCCAGACACACCCCAAAAAGCTAACACAATTCCATTTACACCAGGTATCACACTAGGCGAATTCTCCAGGAAATTCTCTGACACAGACAAAGCTATCACTCGGACCTAGAGGCAGTCAGTACCCATTGTACCCACCTACACAATTGCCCAGGTCACACGGTCACCCTCACATAACACAAGATGAAAACATTCATCTCGAACTTGATATCGCTCACGCCAACGCTCTCCTTCAAGAACACATTTTTTTTTTACAAATTGCCACAAACCAGGACACCTCGTTAACACGTATTATCATAGATACCTTTCACAACCAAACAGGCATTGTGATCATCGCGATACATGTTTTCACACGAAAGATCGTTGTTGTTTGCTGCTAGCACGGAGGCAACACAGACTAGAATCCTCAGAACACGTAACACATCTCCTGCAAGGCATTCACGTAATACATCTCCAAGGCATTCACGTAACACATCTCCTTCAAGGTATTCACGTAACACGTCTCAGTGCACACCAAGGACAGTTACTTCATACTCAGATATATAATCATCTACTCTACTTGCACATACCCTAAATATCTGAGCCGTATCTTCCCATTCTTTAGCATTCAATGCTCCGTCAGCAACACCAAATTGACAGTATTTCTCGGCACAGCTTCCCTAGGTGGCATCATGCCAGTACACAGTTTTCACAAATTCCACTCTGAAACAAAACGTATCACAATTTTGGAATCCCCCCCCCCGACGCCAACCTTTGCAATATAGACGGCGAACTATTCCCTGTCATTGATAAATTCTCCCTAGACATTACCCTCAAAGATGATTGTCCACCCATTCCAGTTACCACCTACTTAGCTGATGTTTACTTTCCTGGTGATATTCTTATAGGCTTAACAATGATGAAACAGCATAACATAATCCTTTCCCGTGCTCAAAATGGTATCATTTATGCAAATCATTTCCTCCCGGCATTGCCATCAGCAACTTCCCACAAAGTCAATTACACCAACGTGGCCGAGCAGCTAGAACATGATTTAGCGTCAGTTAATTCTAGCCCCACCGTTCAAATTCATTCTGCTTCATCACACGAGGATGCACCAGATACAAGCACAAATGGCACCGCCACCCAAACATCTTTCTACGACCCTAATTCTGCTACCTTACTGAAAGCTGTGGACATGCGTTCCAAAAGTAACAGACGCATGTCCAAATCAGTAAACTCAGGACAAAACACCCATTAGATACCGCTGGTCATTCACCGCCTGAGGCTACCTTATTACCCTCATAGAGGAATTCAACACCACATTCACTCCAGTCTCAGAAGTATTATCTACATTCAAACACACTCCCGCAGTGCTCATCAGCCCAAGACGCTGTTCCCTCGTGAGTATACAAAGATACACATACGAGTTTTCCCAGCACAATATACCGATGTACTCTGTATGCCAGAAACTTGCCGTGTCGATGGCATATCACTGCATTCAGCCATCAGCACCTACGTCAAAGAAAGATCGCACTTGCATCCTAATTGCCAATGACACTAACACACCCCTTCATCTCACAGTTGATACAAACATTTTTGATTTCGAAGTAAATGCTTCACGCATCAAAGTAATGGATGACATATTCCCCACTTCTCAATTTTGTACCACAATTTTCGACGTGCCCACAGCACAGGAACCCATTGAAGCATTACATTTCAACCCCACAGATTTCCCTGATACACAAGTCAACTTGCTTTCACTTTGCAATAAGTTCAGACATACCATTGCCACTGCACGGGAATCCTTTGGAGTCATTAATCTTATCCAGCAGTATATATCCCTTCGTGAGAACTGTAAACTACGTTACACTCCCGCATACAGATTGCCACGCAGTAAACGCATGATTATAGACGACCTTATCCAAGACATAATTGTGCAAGATAAGATTGAACCACCCATCAGCGAAAGGAATTTCCCCCTCATTGTTGTCTCTAAACAAGATAGTTCCTTCCATCCTGTAGTAGACTTCATAGAATTAAATAAGCTTACAATACCAGATAGATACCTAATTCCGGTATTACAAGACATATTCCACTTCGTCGGTGAAAACAATGTAGAGTTTACGACCTTTGGCCTTATGTCGGGATATTTCCAGATCACCCTTGCTCCAGAGTCTTGACTTCTTACAGCCTTTAGCACACCCACAGGTTATTATCACTTCAAACGACTTATACTCACATTCCTTATAGGTCTCATAGGTCATTAAGTGTTCATGTACCTCGATGATGTGCTCATCGTTTCTAAATTCGTTAGCGAACATGTACACATTCTACTCACAGTCTTCTCGGGACTAGCAAAAGCTGGTCTCAAACTGAAGCTTAGGAAGTGTTCCTTCCTTCAGAAAGAAATGCGATTCTTTGGGCATGTCCTTAATTCACAAGGAATTTTAACCTCGCAGGATAAGGTTAATATAGTCATTGATTTTCCACGCCCTACTTCTGTTGAACACATACGTTCACTCCTTGTTCTGTTAGCATTTTACAAAACGTTATATTCAAGGTTACGCTAGTACAGCAGAACCATAAATTTCATTACTTGGAAGGACGCACCCTTCATTTGGACACTTGACCATGAGAAAGCCGTTAATGACTTAAAGGAAGTCTTAACCACGGCACCCGTCCTTGCTTTCCCAAACCACAAGCTTCCTTTCACAGCCTACACTGATGCGTCCTACACAGAACTTGGCACAGTCCTCATACAACAACACGACAAAAAACTCAGATCAATTGCCTATGCAAGTCGCACACTCAACAAACATAGAGCGGAATTACTCAGTCACAAACATAGAAGCTTTAGCAGTTATACAGGCACTCCAACATTTAAAAGAGATCATCCTTGGTTACGAAATACACATATATACAGACCATCAACCAATCATATACCTCTTCAAAGGAAATAATCTTTCAGGGAAATTTGACCACTGGTTCATTATCATACAAGAGTCCATGCCAACATTTCATTTTATTCAAGGAAAAGGGAACCTAGTTGCAGACATTCTCATTCGCCATATTGTGACCATCACTCAAAACCCCACTTCAGTAACTCTTACAAAAGCGCGAATTGCCGCAGCGCAGAGATCAGACCCTCTTTTGAAACGTGTCATATACTTACTCGAATCTGCAGACACAACTGACACAGAAAACTTTTCTTCCGATATCGATAAGTACACATTAGTTGATGACATTCTGTATCATAAAACAACACTAACGAACAAACATGAACCCATGAAATCAGTGTTTCAATTTATACTCCCTATGGAGCTTACTCCAAGAGTCTTAAAGCTTATACAAGATTGCCCAATTGCTTAACACCCTGGCAAGGAGAAATGCGTTACACAAGCCAGATTGCACTACTTCTGGTTAACCACGAGGAAGGATATACACGCCTACATCATCGCTTGCCATCCTTGCGCGATTCATAAAGCTTATATCAGCGGTCATATTCCAATTCTAACTTACCCAACCCCTTCTAAACCATTCGACACAGTAGTTGTTGATCTTCTTAAGTAACCACTTACACATGGTGGAAACCGATACCTCTTTGTCTGTGTCGACCATTTTTCACGATTCTTTATTCTTTCCCCATTACCAGACAAATCACCACAACACGTGGCAGCCCCTTATTGACAAACTCATATGCCCTTTCACTACACCCAAAATTCTGATTTCTGACAACGGGACTGAATTCAACAAAGAGATTCTTTCGCCCATTTGTAATTACTAAAAAAAAAAAAAAAAAAAAAAAAAAAAAAAAAAAAAAAAAAAAACCGCAACAATACTACTTATCACCCTGGTTCAAATGGCTTAGTCGAATGCTAGAATACAAAGATTCTTGATGTTCTTAGACACCTTGCTTCCGATCTTAATCCTTCTTGAGATGAACATGTCCCCATGATTCAAGTTTGTATAAATGGCTCCATTAACCCATTAATCCCTCTCCCCCAAGCGTCGGATCCAAAATAGATTTTTACTTTGAATGAATTAACTTGAAATTATGTAAAACAAAAGCAAAAAATATTGCTTATTTTGATTCACTTTAGCCTAGAAGTGGAGAAACTTCGTTGATTTTTTCTCCCGAGATATGCCTGCAAAAGTATGGTAGACACCCCGTAGACTTTCTTTTGTTCCTCACGCGGGTTGAACGAGAACACCCTTCGTTTTTTTTTTTGTTTTTTTTTGAGGGGGTGGGGCTTTTGTTTCAGAGTGAAGGAATTTGGCATTTATGATGCTTCAAATCAATGTACAAGCGCCCAAAATAATCTGACACTTACTGAAAACGTGTTTATAAATAGTTTTTGTGGATTTTTTGTCAAGTATTTATCACTGTTATGCGCTAAACTAATTTTTCGGTATATTTTTTAAAACTTCATGGATAATAGGTGATTGTGGTGTTTCTTATTGGTTTGTTGAATATTTTAGTAAGCATCTATCACACCATTATTGCCCGGCTATATTTTGTATTTCGCATTTATTACGAAAATTGGCTGTGCGAAATTGCCAGTTCTATACGTCTGAATACGCAATAAATAGCACTTTCCTAACTGTCAAAGTACAACTTCACCTCTTCATAATTCGTTTCATACACCAGAATCACCTAAATTACGTCCTTAAGGCCGATTTTATACTCCCCGAAAAATTGCTACCAGGGTTGCCAGTTTTGTCAATAAAAAATTTGGATGTCTTTTATAGCCAATGGATAGGGCTCTTTAGTCATTACCACAGATTTGACCCTCGACGTAATACCTAATTTTGGCGATATTTTTTTTTTTTTTTTTTGCGGCATACGACGTATGTCACTGACGCTCAATCCATAAAACAATTACAGCAGAAGACGTATGCCGCTGAGGCTGTAAGGGTTAACAGGTCAATATAGGAATCTCTTCATTTTGTCCTCTTTGGCTCGGAAAAAGGCTCCCATATAATCTTTCAGGATTATTTCCCATTTACAATTTCAATGATTATGTCAAGATCAAAGTACAATTTTCAATAATAGTTTCAAAAGAACACACAATAATCTTTATCCAACTAAGAACGATATGATCCGTTTGCATAAAGAAGTTAGCCAGAGCTCTTACCTTTGGAATTGAAGACATTGCTTACACCTTTAACCACACCTCTGCCTCGAAGCTCTCCCCTAAATTCTCTGGACCCTGTCATATCACTAGACATGAGTCAAAGAACAATATCAGAGTACTCAGTTTGCACGATCTTACAGAGACCGTCTTGAGCAAAGATCATATCAAAAGAATTCTCGTGGCTTCGAGATAGAGACTGTCCCTTCATAAACTCACACTATACCTGCAATAAAGGACCATCACCAATCCTCTCCACTAAAACCTCCAGTTCCCCTTCCCCGCTATAATCATCGCAATCAAGCAACAACTTCATAAATGTATATTTTTGCCTAAGTGAACGGAAATGATATCCTCCTTCTACATGTTTATACATTTAAATCTATTTAATTTTATTTATGAGTATTTCCCGATACCACCATTATTCCAATATTATGTGTATGTATCTTCATGCGAAGGTACTGCAAAAAGCCTTGTATTATTTCTTATCTTCCATGAGTATCAATCTCACTGAGGGTGAGTACTAGATGACCGAGCATCTGTTGTCAATCCCTTGGAGTGAAAAGTATTCCAACGTTCTCAAACCAACTCGAAAGACCCTGTATTGTTTCTTTTGGATCTCAATCAATGGACATTCTATTGTTCCCAGTGACCCGAAGACCAAGCTTCCAGATAACACGTGCTCGGATAATGGTGCCCTTTAGCGTTACGGGGAAAGCGCCCTGCCACATATGTCAGACGAGAGACCGCGCTCCTCAATTACAACGCTTGTCATCGTCGCTCAACCCGACGCGACGATTTTTTTTTCCAATGTGAATATGCCAACTCTTGTAAATATGTACAAAATATAATTTTTATTCTAGCAACTCACTGAGCTTCCCTCGGAGGTTGCTCCATGTTTGTAGAGAAACGACTGGAACAGTAAAGAAAAGACACCGCTCAGATATTTCTTCTCCAAACAACGTAGATAGAAACTAGACATTTACATTCATTCATGTACTGTAATTATATATAGATATATGTATATATATATACACACACACACACACACACACACACACACACACACACACAAACAACACACACACACACACACACACACACACACACACGCACACACACACACACACACACACACACACACACACACACACACACACACACACACACATATATATATATAATATATCTATGTATATGTATATATATACGTATACATATATACATATACATGTATATACATATGTATATATATACGTATGTATATATATGTATGTGTATATATATGTATATATGTATGTATATATGTATGTATATATATATATATAATATATATATATATATATATATGGTTGAGAAACCCGAGGACATCCATCTCAGTCTAGCTGAGAACTGACAATAACATCCAATTGAAAGACTGACCCCTTTGTCACTAGGATGGCCGGGTCAAGCCGAAACACATCACGAAATGTGATTTTCTTGCGTTTCTTTCTTTGCGTTTCTATTTCCTTCTTTAGTGAATAAAATCATCTGGCAGCTTGATGGCTCCAGACGGACCTGAGTCGTGCTCAAAGCTTTTGTTGTGTGGCGGCAGACAGAAGTACTGCGGATGTACAGCACAGTTATAACTTACAGGTGGATGTATAAAGTAAAAGATGTTGTTGGCAATTATATTTTTTGCTTTAATATATACAAATACATATCAATGTACGATTCCATTTACATGCAGGTATATATATGCATATATATATATATATATATATATATATATATATATATATATATATATATACATACTGTATATATATATATATATATATATATATGTACATATATATATATATATATATATATACATATATTCACAGTAACATAACACATTTACCCAAGAGAAGCTATATATGTTTACATATGTTTCATTAGGGCGTACTCGAGTACGCATATGAGCGCGCGTACGCTCACACACACAAACAGACACACACACACAGCTAGACACACACACACACACACACACACACACACACACACACACACACACACACACACACACACACGCACGCACGCACGCACGCAGGCACACACACACACACACACACACACACACACACACACACACACACACACACACACACACACACACACACACACACACACACACACACACACACACACACACACACAAACACGTACCCTTAAAAAAAGTGTGGGAGTTGGAGGAGCTTAACGAGGAGACTCTTTTCGCCTGACGCTCTTCTCGAAATTCATTCCCGAGAATGGAAGAGGGCGGCGTACAGGAGGAGAAGGAGGTGGAGGAGAAGGAGGAGGGGGGAGGAGGAGGAGAAGGAGGAGGAAGAGGAAGGGGAGAAAGAGAAATAGCTGGAGGAGAAGGAAGAGGGAGAGGAAAAGAAGAAGAGTGAGATAGGGAAGAAGAGATGGAGGAGAAGGAGGAGGAGAAAGAGGAGGAAGAGGAGGAGTCTGTATTTACCGCCGGTCTCCTGGAGCCAAGAGAGCCAAGCAACCGAAGAAAATACGTCTGTCTCTCCTCAGCAGCCACGAAGTCGTCTCTGTCGAAGTGAAAGGTTCCTCGGGAGAGGAAGGGATTCCTCTGGGGAAAATGTAGGGTTAGTTCGGGCAGGGGCGAGCAGGAACAACAACCAAAGAGAACGGGGATGTTAGCTCAGAGAGAGAAAGGAAATAGGAGGAGGAGGAAGAGGAGAAGAGGGAATAGGAGGAGGAGGAGAAGGAAGAGTTGGATAGAAGTTGAAAAAGAAGAACAGAGAGAACGGGGATGCTGGCTCCGAAGCAGAAAGAAAATAGGAGGAGAAATAGGAGAGAAAGGAAAAGCAGGAGAATAAGGAAAAGGGGAAAATGAAGAAGCAGGAGGAGGAGAAGAAGAAGAAGAAGAAGGAGGAGGAGGAGAAGGTGCGGGAGGAGAAGAGGAAGGAGGAAAAGGTGAATGACAAGATGGGGGAAGACAATTAGGAAGAAAGCTAAAAACGCTTGCCATAAGGGACAATTTTATTTGGACGTGGGAAGAGAAAAGCATATAAAATGTATTCGAAAAAATAAAGAGGACGTTCCAAAAGGAGGGGAGGAGGAGGGGAAAGAGGAGTGGGAGGAGGAGGGGAAGGACAGAAGGAGGGGAGGAATGAAATATAATTAACAGACTGAATCGTAAAAAAAGAATTCTCGTGAGTAAAAGATATCTGCGCAGAGAGGAGAGGAGAGGAGAGGAGAGGAGAGGAGAGGAGAGGAGAGGAGAGGAGAGGAGAGGAGAGGAGAGGAGAGGAGAGGAGAGGAGAGGAGAGAAAAGAGAAGGAAAATGGATGTAATTTAAATGGAAAGATTAAATCAAAGGAAACGGAAAAAATTGTTGACATATTCGTAAAAGAAAGAAAAGAAAGATAAGATATAGTTGATACATACATACATATACCAATGCTTTTTCCCCCTTACAATGGAGGTAGCCAAAAAGGAAAAGGCATAAAATCATTCCCACCCATTCCATCCCTAAATACACTCCACACCCCTCCACCCTCACTCTTACCTTAGTACCTCCTGTATGACGGGTCATCCCTGCACCTTGTCCACCGCCCTGGGTCAGAAGCAGTGTCGCAAGACACAGCACATCCACAGCAAGGCCGCTTCATTAAATCGGCGACCCCCCCTCTCCGTCCTCCCATGCATAAAAAGGAGGAGAATAAAGCAGAGTAGAAAGTGAAAACGAAGAAAAAAGATCAGAAGGAGAAGGAAGAGGAGAAAAGAAGAGGGAGTAGAAAGAGGAGGAAGAAAACGAGGAGAGGGAGGAGGAAGATTAAACGAAAAAGGAAGAAGAGGAAGGAGAGAGAAAGAAGAGGGAGTAGAAAAAGGAGGAAGAAAAGGAGGGGGATTAAGATGAAAAGAGAAAGGAGGAAGAGGAGGGAGAAAAGAGGTGGTAGAAAGAGGAGGAAGATATGGAGGAGGAGGAGGAGGAAGAGGAAGATGAAAAGAAAATGGAGGAAGAGGAGGGAGAGAAGAGAAGAGGAATGGTAGAAAGAGGAGGAAGAAATGGAGGAGGAAGAGGAGGAGGAAGATGAAAAGAAAATGGAGGAAGAGGAGGGAGAGAAGAGAAGAGGAACTAGAAAGAGGAGAAGAAGGGGACTAAGACCCCTCTATATCAATTTCAACTGAATAAAAAAAAAAAAAGACTAGAGAGCTGACAACCGGCGACTGCTCCTTCCTGAGCCGTTGCCATAGAAACGGTCCCACATTCACACGATACAGACAACAATCCAAAATTTACTTTCAGAGATCTGTGGGAGGACCAGAGAACCGTTGACGGTCACAAGGGGGATGCGGGTTTTCAACCCAGTGAAATTCGAGGTAAAAATTAGTGAATGAATTAAGCAATTAATTGGCAAATACGCCAAATAGATTGTTTCAAAATAATGGCTGAACACAAACAATGATGATGAGAATTTACACCAAGCTATGTCACCCTAGGTGTGCGTGCCCGTGTACCCGGGGCAGGTGGCTGTCACCATTGAACCTCGAGGCCCGAAACGAAGTCTTAATAATCAGGACTCGAAATCTTAGCCGAGACGGTAAAGTTGAAATTAACCCCTTTCAACACGGTGACCTGGTTCATTTTATTCTGGCTAAAACCAGGCATATTGATGTAGTTGAAGGACTTCGACTTTAGCCTTGCTAGGGTCTCGATTCTTTGAAATCCTCCTCAAGCTCGGGTCCGCCTCCTTCCGGCCGCATGGGATCGCCAGTTCTTTGTCTGAAAAACGCTTGTGAACTGTGTCACCGTGTTGAAGAGAGGGAATTCTTCGAGAAAACCAAACAAGTTTTGATGAAGAGGAGAGGAATGGCGTGCGTCTTAGGCTGTCGCGAGGAGGAGGAAGAGGAGTGGAAGGAGGAAAAGAGGGAAGAGGAGTAAGAAAATGAGGAGCTCCTTGAGGAGGAGGAGGAGGAGGAGGAGGAGGAGGAGGAGGAGGAGGAGGAAAAGGAGGGAAAGAAGGAAAGGGAAAGGGAGAGAGAAAGAGGGAGGGAGAGGGAGAGAGAAAGAGGGAGGGAAAAGGAAAGAGAGAAAGAGGAAGAAAGACAGAGAGGAAAAGAGAGAAGTAAAGACAGGTAGAGAGAGAGAGAGGTAGAGACGCACATAAGCTGAAGAAAGTATTAGTATTATGCCATCTATAATCACGGCTTCTACATTCGGGGACATCCTGGCAAAGAAAGGAACTGTCGCAGTGGTAAACGTAAAACTAGGTTGATGCGCTGTTTTATGTACAAATGGTAAATATACTCCCAGACCTTCTTCATTTTGATCATATAATTACTTGTGTGTCGCACGCACGCATACTGCCACGTCACGCTGTCATGGCACGTCATACGTCTCCTCTGTGTATCATACTCTCTTTCTCTCTCTTTCACTCGCTCGCTTGTTTCCCCCCCCCTCTCTCTCTCTCTCTCTCTCTCTCTCTCTCTCTCTCTCTATCTCTCTCTCTCACTCTCCTCTCTCTCTCTCTCTTCACTCTCCTCTCTCTCTCTCTCTTCACTCTCCTCTCTCTCTCTCTCTCTCTCTCTCTCTCTCTCTTACCTCTCTCTCTCCTCTCTCTCTCTCTCTTCCATCTCTCTCTCCTCTCTCTCTCTCTCTCTCTCTCTCTTTCTTTCTCTCTCTCTCTCTCTCTCTCTCTCTCTCTCTCTCTCTCTCTCTCTCTCTCTCTCTCTCTCTCTCTCTCTCTCTCTCTCTCTCTCTCTCTCTCTCTCTCTCTCTCTCTCTCTCTCTCTCTCTCTCTCTCTCTCTTCCTCCTGTCTCCCTCTTTTCCTTCCTCTCTCCGTTCCTCTTCACTACACTCAGTAGAACACAGTACTTCGAGTGTGTCATGTTTGACTTTTTTACCCACTTTCTATAGTTCTAAAACAACTTCCTGTATTAACCTTTCCTCCTAATGGATGGTGTGTTAGTCGCTTCGACCATGAGCTCACAAAGTTGACCGGGAGAAAATGCGCCATACACATGATATGTGCCCCACACCACCACCACCACCACCACCACCACCACCACCACCACCACCACCACCACCACCACCACCACCACCACCACCACCACCACCACCACCACCACCACCACCACCACCACCACCACCACCACCACCACCACCACCACCACCACCACCACCACCACCACCACCAAGCCAAAGGAACTGAAAGGTTCAAAATCTTCAGGTTTTCTAAGTTATATATTTCCACTCAAACCATTTTCTATTATTGTTATTTGCTGCCTTTTTATGCGTTTACTTATTTTTTTTTATTTATCTATTAATTGTTATTAGATATATCTTACTTTATTTAGTTGTATTTCATTTTACTTATTATCATTTTGTTGATTTTTTATTCTGTATTACTTGAATTTACTTTTTCATTTTAATCTATTTATTTTCATTCTGTTTTGATTATTCTATTATATTTAATTTCATTCATGCATCTGTTTGCTTTTGTAAACATTTAGAAATCACTGCTTTGGATAAAAACGTGCTCACTCTACCTAAGTCTGAAGTGTTTAAAATATTCATACGCGTTTTGTATCTCCCAGTTTTCTATTGATGAGCATTCTAGTAATGTGAACCAAATCCATGTCAATTAGAATTAGAAACTTCGA
>NC_134819.1:6031088-6036088 GCF_046742065.1 Oratosquilla oratoria
ATGGCGGTGTTTTTCTTCGAGCTGCAAAATACGAGGCTGATTAATTATTTCAACTGAACCTAAATATGATGACAGGTATGATGCGCGTCACCCGCCACTGGCTGTGGTAGTGGACTAATAATCGCATCGACCAAAACGTACATTTAGCACAAAAGACTCTCTACTTTAACTAGTGCACTAGTGTCTACATCGGAAGCATGCTTATCTTTTATTTGCTTAGTTGTGGATTCGAATCTCACACGCCTCAACGATTTCGAGCAGTGACTTTTATTACCTGTCCCAACAGTCCGAGAGCATAGGGCAAAGGTGATGGATTTGCTCGTAGCTACTCAACGCCTCCTGGCGTACGCTTCTCACCACCTCAATTCTGCCTAGATATATTGCATACATGGGCAACTTCAATGTGTATACTGTATGTATCTATGAGTTCCAAACAGTTAATCTGTGCTCAGAAGTGTTTGGTGAGGAAAGGTATACATACCTACACGTTTACATAACACTTTCGATCTTTATTCTTTATATCAAAGTCGAGTTCCTTCTTCTAAAGGGGTAACCTAATCAAAGCTTACTTTTTTCTTACCTCGTTGTGTGATGGAAAAGAATGGAAGAAAAGGGTCCCCACTTTCCTCGCACCAACCTATCTAGTCAAGTTTTACAGCACACATGAAACCTGGGACCGGAATTCATGTTTCCCAACTTCATGGTGACATGAGAATACATGAAGTGTATCCACAATGATAGTTAAGCTTATATTTAAGGAAGGTGCCATAATGGAGGAAAGAACAATTGAAGAATGACTCTGTATTACTATTTGCGTAGAAATGGGTTTCCAAGCACAAAGGAATACTACATGACTCTGGTCCGTAGGGGGTCACTAGAACTCCTTTAGATGTTGACTACAAGAATCTTATGTAGGTAACACAACCATGCAAGGTTTTCTTGAAGATGTACCTCTCTCCTCTCCCTTTCCTAATTCACTTCTCCATACATTTATTCCTTTATTTGCTCAATGACCTTTCACTTGTACCATCTATTTCCTCCTTCGAATTCTTCAAACTTGAGACTTCTGAATACAATATTTCGAACTCTTCCCCCAGAACGTCCATTTCTCTCCTCTCCTTTTCCTGATTCACTTCCCCACACATTTATCCCTTTATTTACTCAATGACCTTTCACTTGTATCATCTATTTCCTCCTTCGGATTCTTCAAACTTGAGACTTCTGACTACAATATTTCAAACTCTTTCCCAGAACGTCCATTTATCCAAACCATCGAAGCTCTACCCGATCCGACTTCTCTCGCACACTTCTCTTTGTTTGTTTAAGGATTCTTTTTTGTCTGTTAGTTCACATACGTGTTTACTTGTAAACTGTTTTTACTATTGATTTGTATGTTTATTCACTCAAGTGTTTGTTCATGTTTAGCTGTTGAAATTGTAATATTTATATATCCATCTACATGCATATTTAGTCTCGTTTCTTATTGTATATTTATTTACCGCTGTTTATTGTTTGTTAAGGCATTTTATGTTTTTTACGTTTATGCACTTATTTATCTATTTATCCATTTATTTATACAAATATTATTTTTTTTTTATCTTTGTGCTCTGGTGGCACAATCGATAGCGTGCGTGTCTCGTATCTTACTAGTCACGGGTTCAAATCCTCCACATCCCAGATGCAGTGACTGTCCCCTGCCTCAACAGCTCATGCACAGAGTAAGGCAAAGATGACTGCTTTGGCCGCAGCTACTCAGCGCCTCCTGGCATAGGCTCCTTGCCACCAAAACCTTTACTCTTTCCCTGATGCACTTTTCAGTCTTCGTATATTCTTCAGATATCCTCTCTTGTCACCTTCGGCTACTTTGGACCTCGGCGACCCCGATTCAATATTTTACGAGAAGATTGGACCCTCGAAACCTTCTGCCGCTTCCTTTTCGACAACACTTTGATATTTCCGGACCATCCTACGCCGTTTTCAAGTTTATAGACTCTTTCTTTCTTTCTTTTTGCCTTTCCCTTTTTCCTTTTTTTTTTTCTCTTTCTTCTTTCGTTTTAGCTTGTCAATGTTCAGTCTTCTCTCCTTTCAGCTCGACCGGCCGCCTCAGGTCTTTGTTCCCACCTTCTGGTTATTCCTCTTTTCATCATAGAACTTCACTTTTTTAACAAAATCTTGTCTTTTAACATCAACTATTATAATTCTTTATTTTCTCTCTCATTCCTGTCGTTAAAACAATATATTTTTTTAACGCAATTGTTGATGCGAGTCAACGTGAATAGCTGGTTCAAACATCCCATTCTGTCTTTAGCCCTACCTCTCAGCTTTCTCTTTTGTTTTGCCTCCTCTTTATTTTATATCATATCCTCTCTTTATGCGCTTGTTTTCCTTCTTCTTGCATGTTTTTTATATTCATGTTTATTTTCATTTTTCAAGCATCCTACCGCAGAACTTCCTCTGTCGCACTTAGCAAACTTGTTCCTCTTCGGCTTCCCAAAGAGGCTAAACGTTCAAGTTATCGAAAAATTTCGCCCAGAAGCGGAGAGGAACGACGTAAATCCCAGCATGTATTCCTGGGAATACGTGAATACGTGAATTTGAATAAAATATTTTTCATGATAAAAACCTCAAAACTTTTCAACAAGAATACATTAAGTTAGATCTCAATTTGATTTAGATTTTATGTAGTCTAATTTGCCTTAATTTGATTTAATTTAGTTTAATTTACAATAATTAAAGTCTAATTTAAGTCTGGAGAGTAAGGAGGTAGAGTCCAAGTAGGAACCATTCATGCATTTGAAGTTAGGTTAGATTAATAATTAGGTAGTGAGAGACAGAACCACGAGAATTGCTCCGTTACTGTATTTCACAATCAGGTAAATATGAGATTCTGCCTCAACTGAATAAAATTGCATTGACTAAGCGAGAAGCATACAGACGTATACCAAGGCTTTTTTCCCCCTTACAAGGGAGGTAGCCAAAAAGGAAAAGGCATAAAATCATTCCTACCCATTCCATCCCTGAACACATTCCACACCCCTCCACCCTCCCCTCTTATCTTAGCACCTCCTGGATGACGGGTCATCCCTGCACCTTGTCCACTGCCCTGGGTCAGAAGCAGTGTCGTAAGACACAGCACATCCATAGCAAGGCCGCTTCATTAAATCGGCGGCCCCCCTCTCCGTCCCCCCATGCATAAAAGGAGAAGACGGGGAGAAATCCCTTCGGGCTGCGTCAAACTTTGCTCATACATTCTACCTCACCCCAAAATGGCAACTTATTGGAAAAGATTAACTATTTGATTAACCTTGATTAATTTTGAAAAAGAAAACTTTATCAGAATCAATGGTAGGGGATCACACTGGTTTAGATATGTAGACGACGTCCTCGCAATCATCCCCGAAAACACCAATGTAAATAATAAAGTGAGAATGCTTAACGCGGTCAACAGCGATATTCAGTTCACCGTAGAAGAGGAACAAAACGGACAATTGCCCTTCCTAGATACGTTAATACGACGAGTGGAAAAAACTGTAACTTTCTCAGTATACAGAAAAGAAACTAACAAAGAGGATTTAGTACATTACTTCTCCGCACATGATGATAGGACAAAGAGTGGTATAGTAATAGGATTTTTTCTCAGGGCACTACGAATCTGTAGTAATGAATACCTAGAAGGCGAATTTGATTACATTATGAAAACCTTTGACAAACTTGGATATCCAGAGGGAATGTTGAAAAGAACAAAAAGAAAAGCAATAAATATTTACAATCGCGGAAAGAAAGAGAGAAATGATAAAAATAATACAAATTTTATATCAGTACCTGGCTCAGAAACGTCACCAATAATAGATAAATATTTAACAAAATCAGGTATGAACATAGCTAAAATAACTAACAAGAGGATAGGTGATTTAATAAAGACTTCTGAGAAGAGAACCAATTCCGAAAACAGCGTCGTATACAAAATCCCGTGCAATAGTTGCTCAATGGCTTATTTCGGCGAATCGTCAAGAGGATTAGAAAAAAGAATTTATGAACATAAAAACGACATAAAAGCACATAGGACATCTAATTCTTTAGTAGTTCATGCGGAAAAATTCGATCATTTACCAAACTGGAGAGAAGCTGAAGTGCTACATAAAGGTTTTGATAAATTCACTAGAAGAATTGTTGAATCAGCATATATTTCAACTAATAATTCATCGAATCATCGAAGAGGGTTTATCAATTTAGCTAAAGAAACTAGTATTTTAATTCTAAAGCACGCCAGAAAAATGACCTTTCCCAAGTGTCCGAAAAGATAATTAGATTTAGTACATAAACTTCAATTGCAGTTCTACATACACTCTCTGAAGAAGTTCTACGCGAACGAAACGTTAGAGTGTTTAGGGTTCCGAGCCTTCCCCTGTGTTTATGTTCTCCATCATCCAAATATATATATATATATGTATATATATATATATATATATATATATATATATATATATATATTGTGACATCATGACAGATGTATGAATGGTAAGAATAGAAAGACACAATTAGGAAAAAAAGACTTTATTCCTGACCAGTTTCGCCTTTGAGGCTTTTTCAGAGGTATTATTTACAGAGAATGAAATCAATGATATTTATAGGGCAGTTGCTGTGGTTCATGAGGGACGCGGGGTGAGATTCCGTATGCTGCTTGGGGTCAGGTGTGTGGTGGGCGGATGTAGTTGTTTGTTTGTTTTGTGTGAGCAATTGTCTCATAGCGTATTTGGCGGCATGTTTCACAATCTTTATATCTCCTGTTCTGTTGTTGATGTAATCGTTGGTGTTTCTGTATATTGCTTCTAATGTTTTTCTTTGTGATTTGTTTAAGTTTTCATGTAAACACACAACAACCAGACACCGGGCACCAAAGCCGGTGTTTATCGTATTCCGTGTTCAGGATGTGATAAAGTTTACATCGGAGAAACGTCACGCGACCTGAATACACGAATACGTGAACACCGTTACGACGT
>NC_134819.1:6041088-6046088 GCF_046742065.1 Oratosquilla oratoria
ATGGAACTATTCATGCATACTTGAATCATGAGGACATGTTCATTCCAAGAAGGGTGAAGATCAGAAGCAAGGTATCGAAGAACATTGAAAATCTCTCTATTCTGGCGTTAAACTAAGCCTTTTGAACTAGGGTGATATACAGTAGTGTTTCATTTTGTGATTTGAAAGTACTTACAAATATGCGTAATTATTTTCTTATTCAGTTCCGTTGTCAAAAAAAAAAATTAAGTTTTGGGTGTAGTGAAGGGGAATGTGAGTTTGTCAATAAAGATCTTTGCCATGCGTTGTGCTATCTTGTCTGGTAGAGGTGAAAGAATACATAGTCGTGAAAATGGTCGATACAGACAAAGAGGTATTAGCTTCCGCTGTAAGTGATAACTTAAGGAGATCAACATTTACTATGTCAAATGGTTTACAAGGGGTAAGGAAAGTTAAGATTTGAACATGACCGCTGATATGACCTCTGTGAGTTGCACAAGGGTGAAAAGCATCAATGTGGGGTTATATATCCTTCCTCATGGGTAATTAGAAGTAGTGCAATCTGACTTGTGTAACGCATTTCTCCTTGACAGGATATGTGACAATGGGGGAATTGTGTAGATGTTCCAGAGCTTCGGAAACAAGGTCCGTATGGATTACAAGCTGTATAACACTGACCTGTTGGGTTCATGTTTGTTCGTTAGTATTGTTTTATGATACAGTATGTCAACAACTAACGTGTAATTGTCGAGATTGGGAAAGAAATTTTCTGTATGAGTTGTGTCTGCAGATTTGAGGAGGTGTATAATACGTTTCTAAAGAGGGTCTGGTCTCTGCACTGCGGCTATGCACACTTGTGTAAGAGTTACTGAGATTGGATTTTGATTGATGGTCACGATATGGAGACTGGGAGCGTCTGCTACTAGGTTTGCTTTACCTTGAACAAAATGAAAGGTAGGCGTGAACTCTTGTACGATGAGGAACCAGCGAGCAAGTTTTCCTGAAAGATTCTTTCCTTTGAAGAGGTGTAAGATTGGTTGATGGTTCGTGTAGATGTGTATGTCGTAACCAAGGATGATATCTTTGAAATGCTTGAATGCGTATATAACAGCTAAAGCTTCTATATCTGTGACTGAGTAATTTTGTTCATGTTTATTAAGTGTGTGGCTATCATAGGTAGTTGTTCTATGTTTTGTGCCGTGTTTTTGCATGAGGATTGCGCCAAGTCTGGTGTAGGATGCATCTATGTATATTGTGAAAGGGAGCTTGTGGTTTGGGAGGGCAAGAACATGTGTCGTAGTTAAGGCTTTCTTTAAGCCATTAAAGACTTTCTCTTGGTCAGGTGTCCTTTTTAAGTAGTGAAGTTAATGGTGCTGCTATGTCAGCGTAATGTTGAATGTTCCTGATAGACCAAGGAATGAACGTTATGTGATTAACAGAGGTAGGGATTGGAAAATCAATCACTGCCTCGACTTTGTCCTGCGAAGTTAAAATTCCTTGTCACCCCAAAAAATGTATTTCTTTCTGAGGGAAGGAACACCTCTTAAGCTTCAGTTTGAGACCTGCTTTTGCTTGTTGTGAGAAGATAGTGCGGAGAGTGTGTAAATGTTTGATAACGGGTTTCGAAGCGAAGATCACGTCATCGAAGTACATAAACACTGGGTGACCTATAAGAACTGCAATGACTGTGTGCATAAGTCGTGTGAATACTGAAGGAGCTTAAACGAGACCCATAGCTAGTTGTTTGAAGTGACTATGATCTGTCGGCGCGCTAAAGGCAGTCAGAGGTTTAGACTCTGAAACAAGGGGATTCTGGAAATATCCTGACACAAGGCCAAGGGCGTGAACACAACGTTGTTTTCACCGACGGAGTGCAAAAGGTTCTGAAATAATACATGGATGGGATGTCTATTAGGTATCGTAAGCTTATATAATTCGTGTTTAGTGAAAACAAAGAGAGGGAAATTCCATTCACCGATTGATGATTCAATGGTGTATTCGCAATCATGTCTTGGATAAGGTTATCTACAATCATGCGTTTACTGTGTGGCATTCTGTATGCGGGAATGTAACGTGGTTTATAAGTCTCACGGAGGGATATATGACTCTGCATGTGATTACTCATTCCAATGGGTTTACCTGGAGTGGTAATATTAAATCTGAACTTATTGCAAAGTAAAAGCAATTTTGCTTGTGCATCAAGGAAGTCTATTGGGTTGAAATGTAATGCATCAATAGGTTCCAATGCTGTGAACACCTTGAAAATTGTGGTACAATCTTGAAAAGTAGGGAATTGGTCATCCATGATTTGAATGCGTGAAGGATATACTTCGAAATTGTATATGTTTGTACCAACTATGAGACGAAGGGATACTTTAGTGTCATTGGCAATTAAATTGCAAGTATGATCAATCTTTGACGTGGGGCTGATGGCTGGAAGAAGGGAAATGCCATTGAAACAGTAAGTTTCTGGCATACAGAGTATATTGGTGTCTTATAGTTGAAAAACTCGTATGTGTATTATTTTATACTCACGAGGGAACAGCGTCTTTGTGTTGATAAGCACTGTGGGGGTGTGTTTGAATGTAGATAACACTTCTGAGACTTGGATGGATTTGTTGTTGAATATCTCTATAAGGGGCAAGAAGGTGTCCTCAAGTGGTGAAAAATCAACGGTATTTAATAGGTATTTTATCCTGAGTTTTGCTGGTTTGGACATGCGGGACGAGTTAGTGCGTCTGTTACATTTGGAACGCATGTCCACAGCTGTCAGTAAGGTAGAAGAGTTAGAGCCATGGGGAGGGGTTGGAGTGATTGAACACTGGGAATTCTTTTGTATGAAAGTGGTGGAACAATTTGTATTAGCTGCTGTGTATCCTTGTATGATGAAGCGGAGTTTGAATGGAGGGAGTAGAAGTAACTGACGGGAAGTCATATTCTGCCTGCGCCTAATCGGTCATGTGAATGTGGTTTACATTGTAGGAAGTTGCTGATGGTAATGCAGGGAAGAAATTATTTACATAAATAATACCATTTTGAGCAGAAAAAATGACTATGTTATGTTGCTTCATCAATGTTAATCCTATGATGGTATCAGCAGGAAAGTGAACGTCAGCTACGCAGACGGTAACCGGAATGGATGTGCACTCATCTTTTAAGCTAATGTCTAGGGAGAGTTTACCAATTATCTGGAATGTTACACTATCTACATTGCAAAGTTTGACGTTGGGGGTTTCAAAATGGTTTAGTTGCAGTGCGGAATTTATGGAAAATGTGTGTTGACATTATGTTAACTGGGAACCCGTGTCGAGAAAGATTGTCACTTTGATGTTGCTAGACGTAGTATTGAATGTTAAGGAATGGGAAGACATGTCTGAGATACCCAGGGTATATAGAGGTAGAGTTGTTGAGTGAATTTCTGGGTATGGAGCAACTATCCTTGATGTGGAATGAGTTTTGATATTCTGTTGTCATAAAGGAGTTATGTTACGTGAATGTCTTGTAGGAGAGTAATCTGAGGAGTTTGGTCTGTATTGCTTCAGTGCAAACAGCACACGGCAACGATCACTTGTGTGGAAATATGTACCGTGATAATCGTAGTGTCGGTTTGGTTGTGAAAGATTTCTGTTGAAACACATTTTTACTAGGTGTCCTGGTTTGTGGCAGTATATATAAACCAATTGTGTTCGTGATGAAGAGCGTTGGCGTGAGCGATGTCGAGTGCGAGATGTATGTCTTGATCTCGTGTTATGTTAAGAGGGCTGTGTGATCTAGGCTATTATGAGGGTGGATGCAATGGGTACTGACTGACTCTGGATCTGGGTGATAGCTTTGTCCGTGTCGGAAAATTTCTTGAAGAATTCGCCTAATGTGATACCTTGTGTAATAGACTGGAATCAGCTTTATGGAGTGTGTCTGCGTGCAATTGGGATAGTGGTTGAGAGTATGCCATGAGTGAGAATACGTGT
Source organism: Oratosquilla oratoria (assembly GCF_046742065.1). Lineage (NCBI taxonomy): Eukaryota > Metazoa > Arthropoda > Malacostraca > Stomatopoda > Squillidae > Oratosquilla > Oratosquilla oratoria. The sequence goes on from NC_134819.1 coordinate 6,045,036, forward strand.
TCCAATGAAATTTTGTCTTCTAAGACAAAATATGAGTTTTTTTTGGTCTTTCTCGGAGTTTACTGCTAAATGTTGAGCAATGTTGACAAGTTTTTCTTTGGTGCAGTGTGGACAATGATTGTAAGATCTAGCCAAAGAGTATGGGGGGAAAGTGATCCAAGTGGCTCAAATTATTTAAAGGAATTTTTAAAGTGCTGTACGAAATCACGATAGAATTTGGTTTCCTAAAAATGATCAGACTGAATGACGTCACCAGAAAATTTGTTGTTCTAGTGTATTCTGGATGTTAGAATAGATGTTTTGCTTTTGTCGTCGTTGATGTTTCTTTCGTGTTATCTTTGATACAGCCTCAGAGAAGAAATTGTGTACAGGAATGTTCTTGCCGTTAAAAAGAGGTAATGTGGTCTCATCCTTGACTACAGTGATAAGATTTTGCGTTGCCATGGTGTTTTGGGTAGCAAGTGAGTTTTCCGAAGAGTTGTTAGCAGAAGGATGGTATATAGCTGGTGTATTGGAAGTGAGCTTAGAGCGACTGTGTGTATAGGATCGGTATGTGGAGTCAGAAAGATGTTTGAACATGTTCATGGACTAAATGATAAAGAATAATAATAATAATAAGTAGATAAAACGGTTTGTAATGACTCCTAGATGATACTGAGAACGGAAAAATATCTACTTACCCAGGATGACGTAGGAGATTTGGCTCGTAAGAATGAGGATGGTGAGACGATTCGGTGGGAAGAGTTCAGTTCTATAAATTATGATGCAGCGGGACGAATTGGTGATAAGATTCACTGCTGAAAACAGGGAGAAGAGTTAGTACAAAATATTTGGCTGGTGAAGTATGGAAATATAACACATGCCGAAGAATATAAAAAAGATGTAAACACACAAAATAGTATTATATTCCCCCAAAATAAGAGATAGAAAAGTGTATATATTTGACTTTGACATTAAAGTTCGCACTCGTGCTTCACTAGATGCGAGGGTGGGGGAGGGGATCATCGTCCAAAGCGGTGGTGGCGCGAACAAATGGAGGATGTATGACTCGTG
>NC_134819.1:6051088-6071088 GCF_046742065.1 Oratosquilla oratoria
CAACCATTTCAAGGGCATGTAACCTGAGTCCCCCCACTTTCCCCATCCCCTTTTATGTACCCCTCACTTCCTCATATATACTTGTACCTTAACTTCTTGTAAGCATTCTGCTGAAGAGGACTAAAGATAGTAGTCGAAGTATTCAGTTTCCCTGTACTTCCGTCATTTTATCTCCAATAGTGGGTTAATAGTGAACTTATACGTATACGTTTACATATACATATACATATACATATACATATACATATACATATACATATACATATACATATACATATACATATACATATACATATACCAAGGGCTTTTTTCCCTATACAAAGGAGACAGTCAAAAGCAGAGGCATAAATCCAGTCTCGCCCATTTCATCCACACATACTCCACTCACATTTACCATCACTCCTTCCCTCCCTCTTTTTTGCATCTTACACACTACCCTGGGTCAGATGCAATGTAGCAAGGCACAGCACATTCACAGCAAGGTCTCTTCATTCAATCGGCGACCCCCCACCTCTCCATCCTCTCATTCACTCTCTCACTACTCACTCCTCTGGCTCTACAGGCCCATTGAAGTCCCTGGCCGCTACAACAAGATGCCTCCAGACTCTCCGATTTGCTGCTAACATCTCTATATCGTCAGTTTCGCCCTCTAGGGATCGTAAGTCGTTCTCCACCGCATTCTTCCATCTAGTACGGGGGCGTCCTCGAGGTCTCCTGCCCACTATATTCTCGGTGAAAACACGAAAAGTGAATCTGTTTGGTCCGGATTTGAGAATGTGACCAAGCCACCTCAGTCTCGATGATCTAATGTAGTCAGTCACCTCTAAGTCTACGCTATTTTTAGGGAAATCAGATTCATATGTTTTAGTCGGTTTTCGTATGATTTATTTTTGATATTTGGAATCAGTTTTTTGGCTCCCCGTTGTAATTTTTCCAATCTGTCAATATCTTTAATGAGATTCGGTGACCATACGGAAACAGCATATTCCAAATTTGGACAAACTAACGATATATATAGCTTGTTAATGAGAGATGGACTTTTGAGGTTGAAAGATCGCGCAATCAGTCCTAGACACTTATTTGCTTTTTCAGAGGCTGATATACACAGCTTATATTATTTGAGATCGTTACTGTTAATTACGCCGAGATCATTTTCACTATCCACTTTTGTTAACGAATTTCCAAACAACTTGTAATCGTACTTACTCTTATTTTTACCTATGTGCATAACCTTAAATTTACATGTGTTAAGTTTCATTAGCCACTTTTTAGACCATTGCTGTAATTTATCTAAATGTCCTTGAATACCTAAATAATTTAAGTGATCATTTGCCATTCCGCACAATTTTGTATCATCAGCAAATTTGGAGACACTATTACTTATATATATTATGAACAGAAATGGCCCAAGAACGGAATCCTGAGGAAATCCACTCGTAACATTTTTCCACCTAGAAGTTTTGCCATTTAGAACAACTCTCTGTTTTTGATCATTTAACTAATTTCTAATCCAACTTAATAGGCTACCATTTATTCCGTGTGAAGCTAAGTTAGTAAGGAGCCTTTCGTTGGGGACAGTATCAAAAGCTTTTGCGAAATCTAAATATATTAAATCTATATTGTTTCTTTTGTCATAATTCGAGATGACTGTGTTATAGAATTCAAGTAAGTTAGTCACGCAAGAACGTTTCCGTCTGAATCCATGTTGGCTATCACTTATCAAACAGTTACTTTCTAAATAATGTTCAATAGCATCTCTGATGATGGTTTCCATAATTTTTCCTGCAATTGAGGTCAAGCTTATAAGCCTGTATTTTTTCACCTTTTTTTAATATGGGAAGAACGTTAGCTAGCTTCCATTTACTTGGAACATCTCCGGATATGATGGATTTCTTGAAAACAATTTCTAATGGAACAACAACTTCATTTTTCAGTTCCTTTAAGATTCTTGGATGCCAACCGTCAGGCCCTGGTATTTTATTAATTTTGAGTGTCTCTATACACCTTTTAATATTATTTTTGTTATATATACCGTATTAAGTTCACCCTAGATTTTTCACAGGCTTCAGTTTGGAGTCCACTCTGAGGCGTTTCGTTTACGAATACTGAGCTAAAATAGTTGTTTAAATTATCACACATTCCTTCGTCTGAATACTCAAGCTGACCGTCATCAGATAATAGTGGGCCAATGTGATTCCTAATAACCTTTTTATCTCTAACGTTACAATAGAATTCTTTGGGATTCTCTTTGGATTTATCGGCGATATTGATTTTGTAATGTCGTTTTCGTTTTTTATTATTCTTTTTTATTTCTCTGTATTACTACATAACTTTGATAGTCATTAGGTGCACCCGATTACTTGTATTTCATATAAACCTGTCTCTTTTTAGCAATGCTTTTTCAGTTTCTTTGTCGAGCCATTTTGAGTGAGCCTGATGTGGTGGGTGTCTGTCCTTAAACGGGATGTATGTATGAATCAGCTTTGTGAGTGTATTTTGAAATATTTCCCACATCTGATCTACAGGTATTTTGCTTAATTTTGCCTCCCAATCTGTAGGCTGAAGTTTCTGACGTAGTTCTATGAACTGAGCTTTACTTAAATCTGGTATTTTAGATGCACAAGTATCTATTCTAAAAAACTGTAGCAGTTTGAACCTAAATAAGCTGTGATCACTATTTGCAATAGTTTCATCAACTTCTACATCAGTTATCATGCTTTCACGGCTAGTGATGAATAGATCGAGTAATTTTTTATATCTTGTGGGCTCTTTTATATGGTGAGCTAAGTAGTTGTCACCGAGAAAATCTATCAAGCGACTACCTATATGTCCATGTTCAAGAGTCATCCAATCAATGTAATTAAAATTGACTGCACAACTTTTATATTCTGTTGAAGAACTACTCAAATATATTTTGTTTGGCTACAGATGCCACTGTGATAACTCTATTTGCCAGCTGAGTCAAGAATAACAGAAATGGTGTCATTGCAGGAGACAGCCCAATGTGTTTTAAGGTACTAGGAAACAAAACCACCTGTTTCAGCTAAACGCAAGTTCAGAAATAAGTATCGACAAGATCCACCAGGTGTGAAAATCATTAAAGACTGGTATAAAAAGTTCACAGAGACTGGAAGTGTTGCAGACCGTAAGAGAAGCGGTAGATCCAGTGTGAGTGATACATCCGTTGATGCTGTGCGCAACGCCTTCCAGTCCAGTCCTAGAAAATCGGTTCGTCGTGCTTTGATCGAACTACGGATTCCTCGAACCTCAGTGTATAAAGTGTTGTACAAACGCCTACGCCTGCACGCAACTTGCTTAAGAATTAAAGCCAAATGAGTCCTAGAAAATCGGTCCGTCGTGCTTTGATCGAGCTACGGATTCCTGGCATAAAGTGTTGCACAAACGCCTACGCCTGCATTCATACAAGGTTAAATTTGCTTAAGAATTAAAGCCAAATGACAGACCCCAACGTTCTGCATTTGCTAAAGATATTCTTACTTGCAATGACAAAGACATTGATTTTCTTAAGCATGTCGTTTTTTCTGATGAAGCTACCTTTCATATACGTGGCAAGGTTATAGGCATTTACGTACGTATTTGGGGATCAGGACACACATATGTTGTGATTGAACATGAACGAGACAGCCCCAATGTGAATGTTTAGTATGGTCTAATGCACGGGAAGGTTATTGGACCTTTTTTCTTTGCTGAACCAATAATATCAGCCATCATTTATCTGGATATTCGGAAGCATTATGCTGCACCTTTATAAGAAGATTTTCAGCCTCCACACTGAGCTTTGCTTGTTCGTATATTTTTTAATGCAACCTTCCCCGACCGCTGCGTTGGGAGAGATGGCCCAACACAATGGCCACCACGTTCATCAAGACATTACCTCTCTTGATTTTTTCATATGGAGTTATACCAAAGATAAAGTCTACTGTACACCAGTACCTAATGTTGAGAACTTGAAAAAAAAAACACAGAAAAAACCCAGCAGCTCTAGGAACAATAACTATGGAGATGTTATAAAACACTTGACGAAGGATAGAATTTTGCTTAGGCGTACTCCAGGCAACAAACGGAGCAAATATAGAAATTTATGAGTAATGTTAAAAAAGAAAGAAAAAAATGTAGTTATTGTTGATGACAGTAAAGGAAATCTTACACCTATCCTTGACGTGGTTTGTGTGTAATAAAGGTCTAAAATAAGGGAAAGACTTTATGTACAACCTGTATATATATATATATATATATATATATAATATATATATATACATATATATATATGTATATATATATATATACGAAATATATTTTACGTATATCATATATGTATGTATATACATACAGTATACATACATACATACATATATACATAAATATATATATACATATACACACACACACACATATATATATATATATATTATGTATATATATACATATATATATGTATATGCATACATATATATATATTGCAGAAACCACAGGGAAATTAAAGTCGGAATACTGAACGTTTTCGTCTATTACGACATCCTCGGAGTACAAGAAAGAAAAAATAGAACACAATATTTATACAGAAGTAAGAAAACTGGGAGAGGTTATAGTCACATAAAACCTTCGGACATTATACATACATACACATTCAATTACACATGGAAATGTTAATGGTAATAATAATAAAAGTACATACACATTCATATACACATGGAAATAAGAAAGGTAATAGTACAAAAAAAAAAAAAAATCAAAAGAGCAAAATCATGTGACCGAAAGGTCCATAGGACATTTGGTACAATTAGGAAACTTGGTACTGCTTAAATATCCTATGATTATAAGATTGTTTAACCAAAACACAAGATAATATTATCAAATTGTACAAAAAAACAACACAATATTGAACAGAAATAAGAAAACTGAAAAGGTTATAGCCAAATAAAACGTCCGGACGTAATACATACATACATACTCATATACATATAGAAATATTAATGGTAACAATAAATGGAATACATACACATTCAATTACACATAGAAATAATAATAAAAAAATAATAATAAAAAAGAACAAAACTATGTGGCCGAAAGGTCCACAGGACATTTGGTACAATTAGGAAATTTGGTACTGTTTTACTATCCTATTAATTATAAAATTGTCTAGTTTAAATAAACCTAAACTCAAGTTAATATTATTATCAAAATTGTTCTTTATGAAACAGGATTCAATGATGTTCCTATCTAAAGCTGAATTACAATCAACAATTTTCTTAACGTTGTCCCAGTCAATGTTGTGGTTTGTGTCCCTAACATGGACAAAAACTCCACTGGTTCAGTATTCCAACTTTAATTTCCCTGTGGTGTCTGCAATATTTTTTCGTCACGCGTTATTGTGATTATTTTTGCAACATATATATATATGGATATATATATACATATATATATATATATATATATATATATACATATATATATATATATATATATATATATATATATATATATATATATATATATATATATATATATATACGTGTATATACATATGTTTGGGATAAAGGCCATTCAGAATACATGTTCTGTTGAAGTCGACAGCAATTACAGCATTATTCAATTTGTAGTTTACTTTTTCAATTTTTCTAACGGTGTTCCGAGCTTCGTGGGCGAGGGTACTAAGTTTCTAAAATCCATAATAACTCGAGACGTCTTTCGGCCTTCACTCGGCCATCTTCAGGAGTGTAAGTATAGTTGTATTAGGTTGAAATGGTGATTATATTTGGCTTATGTTGGCACTGGAGGAGGTGACCTTTGTGCTGAAGGTGGCGCTCCGTGGGGTGCTGTCTATCTAAGTCCTTGTGGCGCTCCGTGTATTGCTTGTGAGCTTCAAGCTGAAACAAGAGTGGAAACGGGCATTTGTTGGATGTTGATGGCAGGTTTGAAGTTGTGAATATACACAGCTTCCGTCAATCGTAATATCCTGGTGTCATGTTCACTGTGTAGCATTACTGTATTTTCTTCCATCATTTTTCTCTCAGTGTTTGCCAACGTGTCCTCTCGTTATGGCGACGTATCACTCCATCCTGTAAGTGCGCTGTGATTCTTTTGGACAGTGTGGTGGTAGTGAAACATATATACCTGGTAGGTAGGCGACTGCAGTCACCAATATTGCAAGTATATTGGGTTACTAGGTTCACTTTTTGAAGTGTATTTGTTGGTGGGAGACAGCTGTTCTTCATTAATAGGTTGGAAGTTTGTTTGGATTTGTAATAAATTGTGAGTTTGATGTGTGTGTCGGGATCGGTGGGTTGAACATTACGCTGGATGATATTCCGCATGACTTTCTCGTCTTGTTTATAAGCAGAAGACATAACGTTTTTATATCAAAAATTGATGATCGTGTGGTTGTCCACGCGTGTCTCTTGTTTAAACTCCTTTTCCACATCCTTTTCGTCCCATCTGTAGTTCTTGTTGATAGACTGGCCGTATTGTTTCCCGTATAACCCGGTGTCAAATTTTAGACCAAGGGAGAGCACTTGAGTTTCTGTCTCTGTAAGATGCATATCTGATAGATTTGTGATGAGGGTCGCACGACCTATGTTGTTCCACATGCTGTAAGAACACAAACCCAATAATTTTCTTATCAACTGGGTTTGTGTCATTGGATGACGTGGAGGGACGTCCAGGTCGCTCATCATCTTCAATAGACTATCGACCATCCTTATAACGCTCATGCCACTTGAAACATGCTGTACGCTTCATAGCAGCATCACCGTAAGCCGTGTTAAGCATAGCAAAAGTTTCAGTCGCAGATTTTCCAAGTTTAACACAAAATTTCACAGCAAGTCGTTGCTCCTTCACGCCATTTATTCTGAAATCCGCCAAACGAAAAAATCATACTTCACTAAAAGCCACGTAGCTAATACACAAATAAAGATATCTGCAATCGGGAATTGGCGTCGTAATCAGCTGATCTGTGCAGGCTTAGCAACACCAAGCGGATTCCCCTGAAACCAACTGGAGCCGCGCAATTCAAACAGTTCGCGTATTTTCAACAGGCTTCGTATACACATACCAAACGCTTTTTTCTCCTCATAAGGGAGGTAGTCAAAATAGAAAGGCATAGAAACCACTGCCTTCTACTTCATCCCCTACATACACCACTCCCCTCTACCCTATTCCCTCCGTCTTATCCTGGCACCTCCCGGATGACGGGTGATCCTTGCATCTTTACTACTGCCCTGGATCAGAGGCAGTGTCCCAAGACACAGCACATCCACAGCAAGGCCGCTTCATTAAATCGGCGACTCCCCTCTCTGTCGCCTAATGCAGAAAAGGAGAATACGGGGAGAAATCCCTTCGGACATCGCCAATTCATTTCTCATACATACTACCTCACCCCCAATCCCCCACCTACTCCCCCTCATACATCACAGGATCATCCATATCTTCTGTCCTCTCCCATCCTTCCTCAACAGAGATTCCTCTCTTTCCTAATGCCTCTTTTACCTCATCCACCCAACTCATCATAGGTCACCCACTAATGTTAACTCCTTCCACCTTTACTTTCCACACTTCTTTTACTAATCTTTCTTCACTCATTCTTTCCATGTGTCCAAACTACCCTAGTACTCTTTCCCCAACCCTATCTCACAACTCCCTTTTCACCCCTGTTCTCCTCCTCACCTCCTAGGTTCTCACTCTCTCTAGACTACTAACCCCTATCATATTTCTCAGGCATTTCATCTCAAACAATTTCAAAATCTTTATGTCTTCCTCTCTTATGTTTCATGTTTTTACCTCGTACAGTGCTATTAGCATAATCACTTCTTCATACAATCTCCTCTTAGCATCCGTTCCCAAATGTCTATTTCTTATTACACTTTTCAATCCCCCAAGGATTTACTCGCTGCTCTCAATCTACATTCTACACACACACACACACACACACACACACACACACACACACACACACACACACACACACACACACACACACACACACACACACACACACACACACACACACACACACACACACACACACACACACACACACACACACACACACACACACACACACACACACACACACACACACACACACACACACACACAGTTGGTAGAGCGCTGAACTGGGAAGTAAAAGTGCTCCCAGTACCCAGTTCGAATCCTGCCCAGGGCCGAAATTATTTCGGTATCGCTGTGCCTCGGGTCGTTACTCTGACTCTCGTGGGCGGGGAGTTGGGTGTGTGTGTGTGTGTGCAAGGTCATAGCATTACCCATAGATCGGACCTACGAGCTCTGAGCTCTCTTCCAGGAGGGAAATAGCTGTCGATCACGAGTCCAACACGTGATCCAAAGACCAAGTGAATACACACACACACACACACACATACACACACACACACACACACACACACACACACACACACACACACACACACACACACACACACACACACACACACACACACACACACACACACATATATATATATATATATATATATATATATATATATATATATATATATATACATATATATTTATGTGTGTGTGTTTGTGTGTGTGTATATATATATATATATACACATATATATATGTACATATATATATACGTAAAATGTACATAGAAATTGCACTTTTCTTTTGGTTCTCCCGGTCACGCTTACCCACGAAAGAGCGCAAATACCATTTTCTCCTGCTTCCACTCCATATCCACCTTTTTCAGCAACTCAGTGCATTTAGCTCAACACCGTTATCACCATTTACAGCACGAACTTGGTTCTGTTCGCCACTCCCTATTTCATTTGGCCGAGGTCTTTGAACCCAACATCCAGAAACTGACCACGCTATACTCCAGTTGCAGCAAGTAAACATCGTGGAGCCCATTTCTTTAGTGCACTTGATACTAACATATACTCCCTTCTTTGACAGAGGTCTCAAATAGCCCTGAATAAAATCCTCTGGCGATATTGAGGTCATACCTTGCCCTGTACAACTCTTCACCAAAGTGTCGACAAGGCACGCACGGTAGATTTCGTCAGCTAAATAGAATCGATTGGGGACGGTATCAGAATAAGGCCTTTTTCACAATATCCGTTTTAAACGCGCGGAAACTGCGGCGGTACCACACATTATAAAAAAAGATAATGAAATAGATTAATAAAAAAGCGTGGTTATGTGTGAGCGTCTCCATTGACTTACACTGTAAATGAACAGCCGTGTCTTTTGAAGGTGTTGTGACTAGTGATGCAAAAAAAAAAAAAAAAAAAAAAAAATCGCAAGTTAATTTTTTTTTTTTTACACGTCCAAGTTTGTTCAGATATTAAATATCAAGTATATGAAAACAGGTGTAAGTACTTGATTCATCCCTCCACAAATGCGTATGTACCTTATCCAAAGAGACATCAGACACAGTATAAAAATAAACAAGTAATTGATCTTTTTAGTCAGGACTCAGATGCACAAGTGTAGATACTGTATATGGGCCAATATGGCTACCTTACAAAATATACTCTTAGTATAATCTTCAAAAATTAAACACTCCAAATTTCCTTGTCATGAATGGTTAAACATACACATAAAATAGGATGACAATAAGGTATGCAGAAACTAATCATGATCTATGGGCCTGGGAAATATTTAAAGAAACGAAAATGTCCATTTTTTTTTTTTATGTATATAAAAACATGTTTTTATAAAAAGAACAGCACGGTTTTTTTTAGTTGCATCAATAGCTTGTGACCAACATTCACTGTCCCTGTGAGTCTCCACCACTGGTGTAGATAATAACATTAGTCTTCTTGTACCGCGAAGAATATCATACAATGAAGGAACGTGGGAGACTTTTTTTTTTTTTTTTTTTGCATGCCAATTACGTCTTACCATTCTTTAGCACGTCTTTCAAATGAAGATTATTTCTCCTCCTCTTCCTCCTCCTCCTCCTCCTCGTCCTCCTCCTCAAAAGTTTATAGCTACCATAGTTTCTGGTAACATTTGTACAAGCTTCTAGAGTCCGAATATCAGGTGCTTTTGTTCTTGGGAGGAGTCAGAGAGAAGGTGAGAAAGAGATTGAAGGAGAGTGGTTGATGGTAGAGGCTCCTGATAACCCTGGTCAATTTGAGAGGGAACCCAGACATCGGCCTAAGAAAGTGGCTTATTGTAACTGACAGAGAATGGAATGGTTAGAGTAATAGGTAGATGGTAGAGGGTAGGCGTAGGTGAGTAAGTAGAGATTGATAGGGAAACAGGCTTACATGGGCGCATGAAATCAAAGAAACACAGGAGCCTGGTAGAAAGGAATAAAGACATACACCCAGACACTCGGAAACACAAAGATAATCACACAGGCTTCGATGCATACACATGCAGAAACACACACAGACAGGTAGACATAGATGCGTAGATGAGATATAGACATACATAACTGTAAAGCCGTACACACACACACACACACACACACACACACACACACACACACACACACACACACACACACACACACACACACACACACACACACACACACACACACACACACACACACACACACACACACACACCTCACACCTCACACACACACACACACACACACACACACACACACACACACACACACACACACACACCTCACACCTCACACACACACACACACACACACACACACACACACACACACACACACACACACACACACACACACACACACACACACACACACACACACACACACACACACACACACACACACACACACACACACACACACACACACACACACACGCGCGCGCACGGACATACAATAAATCCATATAGACACGCAAGCTATTGCATGTACGGTCACATTCAACTACAATTACACAAACACAGAGATGAAACCTCATACACACAGGCTACCATGTGCACTTATACTCGCATTAACGCATTATACCAATAAATCACACTCGTAAATATGCAAAGAAGAGCAGAGGTAGACAGAAAGAGACAGAGAGAGAGAGAGAGAGAGAGAGAGAGAGAGAGAGAGAGAGAGAGAGAGAGAGAGAGAGAGAGAGAGAGAGAAAGAGACAGACAGAGAGATTAAACATCATTAAAAGAAATTGTCGAAACGTTAAATGTAGGAAGGAGAGTTATAGTAATCGAGCCCAATTATTTTAAGACTAATAATTATGATTTGGCCTAGATTCTAATGCAAATTCATAAGTTAACCCTAATAACTCTCTGACGATACCATTGCATGAGCTAGATTTAATTCAATAATCGGGCAATCTGTACAAAGGGCTGCATAGGCCACTCACCTAATAATCAAATTCCATTCACTTAATAGCTGGGCAATATGCGCAATCGGCTGAGTAGCGTAAGTGGGTTTAATCAGCACCCTTATAGTCCACCTTTAAGGTGACAAAGATGCCGAGACGAACTACTCCCTAACGTAGACCCATCTAGAGCCCCGGTTTCTGTTGCTGATTGTGTGTAAGTGGGTTTAATCAGCACCCTTATAGTCCACCTTTAAGGTGACAAAGATGCCGAGACGAACTACTCCGGTTTCTGTTGCTGATTGTGTGTCTACAATCCTTGATAGCTATTGCTGCATTACACTCCAGAGTAGAAGACAGTGATTTTGCTGCTCTTGAATTGTATACTTGTTTGTTATAGCAGGCACGTGTGTGTGTGTGTGTGTGTGTGTGTGTGTGTGTGTGTGTGTGTGTGTGTGTGTGTGTGTGTGTGTGTGTGTGTGTGTGTGTGTGTGTGTGTGTGTGTGTGTGTGTGTGTGTGTGTGTGTGTGTGTGTGTGTGTGTGTGTGTGTGTGTGTGTGTGTGTGTGTGTGTGTGTGTGTGTGTGTGTGTACGTGCATGCGTGCGTAAGCATGTGTATGTCTGTCTATGTCTATCTGCCTGCCTGTCTCTGTTAGTCTGCATGCCTATCTGGGAGTGCCTATAAGAGAAAGAGAGAGAGAGAGAGAGAGATTTAAAGAGAGAGAGAGAGAGAGAGAGAGAGAGAGAGAGAGAGAGAGAGAGAGAGAGAGAGAGAGAGAGAGAGAGAGAGAGAGAGAGAGATAGAGAGAGAGAGAGAGAGAGAGAGAGAGAGAGAGAGAGAGAGAGAGATATGGAGAGAAGGGAAAGGAAATATCGTCAAGGGATTGTTGAACCGCACGAAACGTTTAGAAAGTACTTACGGAGTTTTTTTTTTATCATAAATGACTCCAGAGTATTCTATTCAGCTAAAGAAAGACCACCTCTGTCCCTCCTCCTCCTTCCCCTCCCACTCCTTCTCGCCCGTCACGGAGGGAGAAACGTTCCTATTTTCCTCATAATGTTTACTTGAAGCCCCCACCCCCACACCTCGCGGAACGTTTGTCGTCGAGTTTGTTTAGCAAGAAGCCTCCGGGTTGCGGGTGACCCGCTTCCATGGAGTTCTGCTTCCATCTTTATGGGATGTTGAACAATGTCTGGCCATTAATGACTTCACGGTGAATCCAATTACGTCACCAAGGCCTTTGTGATATGCAAAATTTTATGTTTTTGAGTCTTTTTTTTGTATTATTCAATGTTTTTTGGGGGAAGATAGTTGGACGTGTATGACGATGAGCGTGAAGTTTATGTGTGTGTGTGTGTGTGTGTGTGTGTGTACACATATATATATATATATATGTATATATATATATATATATATATATATATATATATATATACATATATATTGACCAATGTACCTTGTCTTCCACTGTAGCTTTTGAACTTCCTCTTCCTAGGTTTTATTCCCCCTTTTTCAATTTTTTGTCTTTTTCCTTTTCTCATTTTTTTTTTATCTTATGTTATTTTTACTTTGTGTGATTATAGATAATCGTTTGCACTTGAAACCATATTTCTCCTTTTGTTCGCCCCGTTCCTTACTTGCGGAGATTTGTCCACCTTCCCGCTTGCGTATTTGGACTTTGTTCTGCCGTTTCTAGGTTGCGTTACGTACTGATGATATTTTGCTACACTCGTATTTGTTTTAAGATCACACCTTTAGGAATTTCGTTTTATTTGGTGTCACAATTTTATTATTGTAAACATTACTACTTTATACATGTGAGTGAGAGTGTGAACCTTTTCCAGGTGTACCGCATTGACCATTCATATTTGAGCTCATGATTTTTTCATTATACCCCCTAAATACGATTCCTGGGTGGAAATAGAAACGTCGGGCAAATAAACACTTGAATTAAGTCTGGTGTTTACACTTTTCCCACATACACATATAAATGAATTTATGTATACATACATATATATATATATATATATATATATATATATATGTATGTATATAAATCTATTTATATATATATATATATATATATACATTATACATATACGAATAAATCACAAAAACACGTGATTCACAAAATGTGTAATAAAACCACTTGGAAAATAAAATTAATGGTGATCGAACGTTTTCATTTATTTAAGACATTTTCAAAGGTACAGAGTAAGGTAGCAGAGACATTATATATACAAAAGAAGCACATTAGGGGCGAATTAGGACAGGTCCAATAGTGACCTCACTCTCTCAGCACTGCCGGACGTTTTGACCCGGTTACTGTCAACAATTTTATATGTTACAAAGTTATCTAATTTATACATTACCATACTCATATTCATGTTGTTCTCAAATGAAGCTTTTATATAATATGATTCTATGATATTCCTCTCCTTAATGTCCTTCCTTAAGACAATTTTCTTTGTGTTAACCCAATAAATGCAATGATTAAAATCCCTTAAATGCAAAAACAACCCATTTGAAACTTGCCCTGTTCTGGTGTTATATTCATGTTGATTTATTTTCAATTTTAAATCCTTGCCTGTTTGTCCAATATAATTAAAGTTACACTTTTTGCAAGGGATACTATAAACACAGCCTTCATTACAAGCAGGTGAATTTTTAATCAACCTATTTTCAACAGTGTTGTTATTTCTAAAGACAACTTGGACACCAAATTCATTAAAAGTACGAGTTAAACTAACAAAATTTTGATGAAAAGGGAGGGTTAAAATATTCTTAAAACTGAATTGATGATTATCAGTAAGACTATAAAAAGATATCTTTGCTGTGTTTTGAGCTACGTCAATTAAATATTTTGGATATTTTAATTTATTACCAATGTCATAAATGGTTTCAATTTCTTGGTCTAAAAATTCTGAGCAACAAAATCTAAAGGTCCTTAGAAACATTGAGATGAATATTGATACTTTAGTCTTAAGATGGTGATAACAATAATAATGAATATAAGAAAGAACATTGGTTGGTTTTCTGTAAACATCTAATCGAAACTTATTACCAAATCTATAAATCATAACATCCATAATATTCCAAACACCTAATTGATGTAGCTCAAAACACAGCAAAGAAATCTTTTTAGTCTTACTGGTAATCATCAAATCAGTTTTAAGAATATTCTAACCCTCCCTTTTATGCCTTTACTTGTTTTAGGAATGTCCCTTTTGGGGCTACAGGTTGCAGGATTCCTAATCCCATCCCCATGGTAAAAAAAAAAAAAAGTTGAAGAATTTTACCAAAAGCTTTACTCGTCGAAGGTCATAGTTCAGTCAGTAAATTCATCTATAGACCTTATCACTGTACCAGAAACTACAAAGGGAGAAATAGATTTTGCTCTAAAAAATATGGAACGAGGAAAAGCACCTCGGAAAGATTATATATCGATAGATATTTTGAAAAACGCATGGAAAGAAGTTCATATTAAGTTAGCTCAGTTGTATACCAAGTTTTACGTCAGGAAAGCCTAATCCTGGTGCAATGCTGTATGGATTCCTTTTTTAATGGTAATAAATAAGACAGGAAGAACTTTGTAACCCTCGACCTATTACCTAGCTATCAAACGCATATAACTTATTCTCCAAGATTCTTAAAAAAAGACTGTCAAGTTTTAGATGGAAACCAACCGAGAGAGCAGGCAGGCTTTAAAAGCGGATATTCGACTCTGGACCATTTGTAAATGATGAACGAACTAATCGAGAAAATGACAAAATACAATATACTTCTTTGTTTGATTTTTGTAGATTACGAGAAGGCCTTTAACTCGGTTGAACAAATAGCAATACTAAACTCGCTACACACGTTACAAATATACAGATCGTAAGGATTCTTGGAAAGATTTATGCGAAAGGTATTTCGACTACATAAAAATACACAAAAGATGAAGATCGAGAAAGGAGTACGGCAAGGCAATACAATTTCACCCAAATTATTTACATCTTGTTTGGAAGAGATTTTCGGAAGGTTGAGTTGGGAAGAGAAATGTTTGAATATTAATGGCGAATATTTTAACCATCTAAGATGACAATATTTTTATTTCAAATAGAACAGAAGACTTGCAAGATATGCTAAGTGATCTGAAAAAATCTCAGGTAGGTTTAAAAATTAATAAGAGTAAAACCAAAGTAATGGTCAACACAAAAGCTCAAAGTAAAGAGATTATAATCGATGTTAAGAGTCTTGAAGAAGTTGAAGAGTATAATTATTTAGACCAGATGGTGAAAGTGACCAAAGATCATGATAATGAAATAAAAAGGAGTACTACTGTTGGATGGAAAGTGTTTGGTATGTATAATAAAATCCTGGGAAGCTTTCTATCTTTATGCTTGAAACGTAAAATTTGCAATCACTGCATTCTGCCAGCAATAATCTACGAGCCTGAAACGTGGAAACTGACGGATGCAGTGAAGATAAAGCTAATTACTGCATAGAGGAGAATGGAGAGATCAATTATGGGAATAACACTGAGAGACCGTAAGAGAACAATTTGGGTGAGAGGGCAGACTAGAATGAAGGACATCATGGAGACGGTAGAAGAGAGGAAGTGGAATTGGGCAGGTAAACTAGAGCGAACGCCCGATGAACGATGGAGCAAGTGTGTTACTGAGTGGACGACTCGAGATGGGAAGCGTGGAAGATGGAGACCAAATAGAAGGTGGAGAGATGAAATAGGAAATTTTGCAGTAGTGACGTGGCAGATGTTGGCACTGTCATGTGAATCATGGAATGCTATGAAAGAGGCCTTTGTTCAGCAGTGAACTCAGGATGGCTGATTTGACACATCACACAATATATATATATATATATATATATATATATATATATATATGTATATATGTATATATATATATATATGTATATTATATATATGCATATATATATGTATATATATATATATACATATATATATACACATATATATGTATTTATATGTATATGTATATATATATGCATTATATATATATATATATATACTATATATATATATATATGCAACACTGAATTAGCAGATGACAGATAGGGCTGATGAAAGAGTATTGGGATAGTTTGAACACATGGAAAGAAGGAGTAATGAAAGACTGGTAAAAGAGGTGTGAAAGGTAAAGGTTGAAGAAGTGAACTTGAGGGGACGACTGTGGTTGAGATGGTTGGGTGGGGTGAAGGGGAGGTTGAGCAAGAGGGTAATGTGTTGATCAAGGAAGGAAAAAGGCAGGAGATGGGGATGAGTTAAGAATGACTGTGTATGGATAACACTGTTATGCAAGGAAGGTAGGGGTGGGGATTAGGGGTGTTTATGTATGAATGAATTTTTGATTCAGCTCGAAAGGATTTCTCCTCGTCTTCTCTTTTTCTGCAAGAGGTGACGGAGAGGGAGTGGTCACCGATTAAGTGAAATGGCCTTGCTGTGTATGTACTGTGTCTTACTGCATTGCCTTTGACCCAATGTAGTTGGCGGATGCAGGGATGACCCATCATGTACGGGCTGAGATGGAAGGGGTGGAAAGGGTGGTGGATGGGAGTGAAATGGGTAGAAATAGGTACGTGCCTCTGTCTTAGCTATCTCTCTCATGAGGGGGAAAAGCTCTTGGTATGTATGTACATATATATATATATATATATATATATATATATATGTATATACATATATATATATATACATATATATGTATATATATAAATATATATAATATATATATGTATATATATGTATATCATATATATATATATATATATATATATATATATATATATATATAATGAGTAATAAAGCTAATTTCTATATCAATGGCATTGTGAATAAACAGAATTGTCGTTATTGGGATCTCGAAAACCCGGGAGAAATGCACGAAATATTACAACACAGCCAAAAAGTGAAGGTCTGATATGCCATTAGAAAAGCTACTGTCATAGGTCCTTACCTTCATAAAAATAATGATAGATATACTGTTACTGTGATTTTCGAGTTTTACATTGAGATGATTAAAAAAAGATGTTTGTGCCTGAATTACGAAGAAAATATATGCCTATCCGATGTGTGTGGATGTGTGTGGATTCAGCAGGATGAGGCGATGGCCCACACACCCAAGCATCAGTGGCCGTTCTTCGGCCACTTTTCGGTGACCGTCTTGTTTCCAGGTTTGCTGACACTTCTTTGCCCCCCCAGTCCCTTGATTTGTCCATGTGTGATTATTTCTTGTGGGGACACCTCAAAGCATGTGTATGTGCATAGGCCCCATACACCGGACGATTTGAAGGAAGCTATTCGCGTGGAAGTCGCCCAAATCAACATAGCATTGCTAGAGAGAGTGAAACCGATTTCTAAGAACGCTTTCAAAAATGCATAATTGAAAACGGACACCACATGATGGATGGTGTTTTCCACACTTGTGTCAAAAGCAATTATATATATATATATATATATATATATATATATATATATATATGTATACATATACATATATATATATGTATATATATATATGTGCATGTATATATATATATATATATATATATATATATATATACACGAGTAATGAGCTGCGCCCAACTCCACTATGCGGAAGCTCGGACCTTCGGGCGAGCTCGCTTCGCTCGCAGGTGCCTTCGGCGCTTAGCCTTACAGGCTGCTTGCATCTCGTGTCGAAATAATAGGATCTGAAATCCTCGTTAGCGGTAAACCACCCACTTTTGGATATAAACGATCTGTATCCAGCCCAGTAGTGAGACACAAATCGCTTCTCTTCTTAAGGGTCTGTATCTCCATCGCAATCAGTAAAATCCTCAAGACAGCTGTTGAGCTGGATTGTTCTTAAACTCCTCCTCTAGGCCTTATTAGCTTTATTCTTGGCAAAAGGAGACAAAAAGAACATATACTTCTCATGGAGTTCACTTCTGTGAATGTTAACTAACTCCTGTCTTAAATTATTATCATTCCTCACATCACTTAGTGAATATTTCCCTTTGTTATCCAACTCCAATAATGATGTTGCCTCGTTTATCTTGCGTGGTACCGGCCATGTTGTTCGACAACCTTGGAGAGACACACCGGGACGAATCACACAACCGGGCCGGAAGGGAAGTGTTCCCTTAAGGAATTTCCGGTTTCCGGTCCGATTACAAAAATTATTTTATTAGTACCAGGGGCTCCCCTGGGGGCTTCCAAGGGGTTCTACATGGGCTTCCCAAGAGTTTTCAGAGTGCACTCTTCGGGCTCCGCAAGTGCTCCCCTTGAAGTTCCAGGAGGGTTTTAATGGGTGCCTCAGGAGTTCCTACAGGGTTTCACAAGGAATCCCCACAGGGATTCTCAGAGGTTCCCTAGTGACTATCCAAGAGCTCCCAAAGGGCTCCCCGGGTGTTTCCAGTGGCTTCCAAGGGGGTCTGCGGACGTCTCACTCACGGCCAATCAGTCGTCTCCGTTGCCGTGACGTTACTGCTCTTGGGCAACCAGTCGTCTCCGATTCCGTGATGTCACCACTCTCTTAGCTAATCAGGGGCATGTGTTTATCGTTAGAAGACGCTACCATGTTACTGGACCAACTATACCTCTTTTCGGCGGAATCCCCGTTCCGACCATTTCGGCAACAAATATTTTTTTATTACACCCACACGCGCGCGCACACACACCCACACACATAAGATGATAGGTGGGGTGCGTTGAAGGTATTTCTGGACAAGTTAAACCAATTATCCCCTTACAAAAAATTCAAAACAGAATGGGAAAAAGGTCAACAAATCTCTTTCCTAGATATTTTAATAAGAAGGATTCATGAAGAATTATTTTTCACAATTTATAGGAAACCCACCCAGTTAAGCAGTTATCTTTACTTTTTTCAGCAACCATTCCGACAAAGTCAAGAACAGTGTTTCCTCCGGCATTTTCTGAGAGCTTCTAGGATTTGTATTCCTAGATTCTTGGACCGAGAGATTGACCTCATCAAAAGGCAACTTTTGAAGTTGGCATACCCGACCTGGTTCCTGGACCAACCCTTCAGCAAAGCTAGAGCCAGCCACCATAAAACTTCAGTTCCTACCACACAACCCTCTTTCAAAGATGTTTTAAGAATACTCTTTTATAACTCCATCAGTCCTTCTTTTAAAGTAATTCCTAATAAGCGTCTCACAGTTGACTACCATTACCCTAACACTGTACACAAACAAATTGCTAATGTTCCTCAAAGGTTAAGGTGAACAGAGGCCCCAGGAGTGTATAGCCGTCCCTGTAAAGATTGTGATTTAGTTTACCTAGGTCAGACCGGCAGGGATCTTAATACGAAGTTAACGGAGCACAAAAGATCCATTGGGTATGCCCAGGAAAATTCCGCTGTGTTCCAACAAGTCAGTACCAAATATCATAGGCCAAATCTTTGTTCAAGTCCAACTGCAGCTTTAGAAGAAAAATGTTTGAATCCGCATTAATCGAAGAATGTCCGACCATGAACATCTCCAAAGGTCAATGGCCCCCGGACATAATCTCACGGCTAGCTGTGAAACGTTTGGCTAATTTTTTTTTCACCTTCCTGACCCCACTCCCTCCCAATCTTGACCCCGCTTCCCTTCTGACCTCACACCTCCAACCCACACATTCCCTCCACTCTGACTCCACCCTACCCGACGGATTGTCATGCTTTTAGCTCTGCGTGTTCCCCTTCTACTCACATCTCAATTGTATTTATGTCTCTGCAAAT
>NC_134819.1:6076088-6081088 GCF_046742065.1 Oratosquilla oratoria
TTTATTTATTTATTTATATATTTATTTACTCATGTGTTTATCTCTATGTATGGATAGGAGGAAAGCTTCTAGGAGCTATCAAAAGTTTTTACGAGAGTAGTAGAGCATGTGTCAGGATTAGAGATGGAGAGAGTGAGTGGTTCGAGGTAAAGGTGTGACTTTGTCAGGGATGTGTTATGTCGCCCTGGCTATTGAACTTATACATGGATGGGGTGGTGCGAGAGGTAAGTGCAAGGGTGCTGGGTCAGGTATTGGTGATGTTTAAAGAAAATGGAGAAAAGTGGGAGGTGAGCCAGCTGTTGTTTGCGGACGACATTGCGCTTGTAGCAGGATCAGAGGAGGGATTGAGGAAGTTGGTGACAGAGCTTGGGAGAGTGTGTGAAAAAAGAAAGTTGAAGATAAATATGGGTAAAAGTAAGGCGATGAGATGTACATGGGGTGAAAGTAGCATCAGACTGGAAGTGAGCATTAAGGGAGAGTGACTGGAGCAAGTGGATAGTTTTAGAAACTTGGGTGCGAATGTGGCAGGAAAGGGTGGAGTGGAGGTGGAGGTAGAATGTAGATTGAGAGAAGCGAGTAAATACCTTGGTGGGTTAAAAAGTGTAATGAGGAATAGACATTTGGGAATGGAGGCTAGGAGGAGATTATATGAAGGAGTGATTATACCAACAGCACTGTATGGGGCAGAAACATGGAACATAAGAGAGGAAGAGAGGAGTTTGAATGTGTTTGAGATGAGGTGTCTGAGAAGTATGATGGGGGTTACTAGGCTGGATAGAATGAGAAATGAGGAGGTGAGGAGGAGAACAGGGGTGGTGAGGGAGTTGGGAGATAGGGTGGATGAAAGAGTATTAGGATGATTTGGACACATGGAAAGAATGAGTGAAGAAAGACTAGTAAGAGAGGTATGGAAGGTAGATGTGGAGGGAGTGAATATGAGGGGGCGTCCTAGGATGAGATGGATGGGTGGGGTAAAGGGGGCTTTATAATTTATTTTTCATGATGATAAAAATCATGATCGTAGTTGTAATACAAGCCTAATCTTAATCATAGTCCTATTCCTATTCCTAATCCTAATCCAAACCTAACTCTATCTCTAACTCAAACACTAAAATTGATCTTATCTTAATCATTCTGAACTAATCCTTTCTCTAATTCTCATCCTAACCTTCATCCTTATCCTGATTTGCTTGTAGTCCATCCATATACCAAAGGCTTTTTCCCCCCTACATGGGGGGTAGCCAAAAAGAAAAGGCATAGACACCATCCCACCCATTTCATTTCCTATATATTCCTCTCCCCTCCACCCTCTACCCTCCCTCATATCTTGGCACCTCCTGGATGTCGGATCATCCCTGCATCCTGTCCACTACCCTGGGTCAGAAGCAGTGTCGCAAGACATAGCACATCCACAGCAAGGCCGCTTCATAAATTCGACGAACCCCCTCTCCGTCCCCTCATGCATCACAGATTCATCTATACACATCCCCTCTCCATTCACCCCTATCTTCTGTCCTCTCTTGTCCTTCCTCCACAGACATTTCTCTGTTTTGTAAAGCCCCTTTCACCCCATCCATCCATCTCATCCTAGGACGCCCCCTCATATTTACTCCTTCCACTTCTGCCTTCCACACTTCTTTAACTAATCTTCCTTCACTCATTCTTTCCATGTGTCTAAACCATCCTAATCCTCTTTCATCAAACCTACCCAACCCCCTCTCCACCCCTGTTCTCCTCCTCACCTCCTCATTTCTCACTCTATCCAGCCTAGTATCCCCTATCATACTTCTCAGACACCTCATCTCAAACACATTTAAACTCCTTCTCTCTTCTTCTCTTATGTTCCATGTTTCTGCCCCGTACATTGCTGTTGGCACAATCACTCCTTCATATAACCTCCTCTTAGCATCCATTCCGAAATGTCTATTTCTCATTACACTTTTCAATCCACCAAGGGATTTACTCGCTTCTCTAAATTTGCATTCTACCTCCACCCCCACTCCTCCCTTTCCTGTCATATTCGCAGCCAAATATCTAAAACTATCCACTTCCTCCAGTCTATCAGCCTTAATGCTCACTTTCATCCTGCTGTCACTCTCTCCCCTTGTACATCTCATCACCTTACTTTTGCCCACATTTATCTTCAGATTCCTTCTTTCACATACCTTCTCAAACTCTGTCACCAACTTCCTCAATCCCTCCTCTGATCCTGATACAAGCGCATTGTCATCAGCAAACAACAACTGGCTCACCTACCACTTTTCTCCATTTTCTTTAAACATCTCCAACCCCTGACCTACTACCCTTGCATTCACCTCTCGCACCACCCCATCCATGTAAAGATTGAACAGCCAGGGCGACATAACACATCCCTGACAAAGTCCCATCTTTACCTCAGACCATTCACTTTCTCCATTTTTAATCCTAACACAAGCTCTACTACTCTCTTAAAAACTCTTGACTGCTTTTAACAGCTTTCCTCCTATCCTATATATCTGCAGTACCTTCCACAGTGCCTTCCTGTCAACCCTAGTGCTACTCCTAATTCTAATCCTAATCCCAATCCTAATCCTATTCATGAATTCAAACCCAAATATAAACCTAACCATTATCCCTATCCTAATATTAACTTTATCCTTAATTTTGACCTTAATTCTATCCCTAAAATTAAACATATTATTATTATAATAATAATAATAATAATAATAATAATAATAATAATAATAATAATAATAATAATAATAATAATAATAATAATAATAATAATAATAATAATAATAATAATAATAATAATAATAATAATAATATAATAATAATAATAATAATAATAATGATATTAATAATAATAATAAAATAATAATAATAATAATAATAATAATAATAATAATAATAATAATAATAATAATAATAATAATAATAATAATAATAATAATGATAATAATAATAATAATAATAAATAATAATAATAATAATAATAATAATAATAATAATAATAATAATAATAATAATAATAATAATAATAATAATAATAATAATAATAATAATAATAATAATAATAATAATAATAATAATAATAATAATAATAATAATAATAATAATAATAATAATAATAATAATAATAATAATAATAATAATAATAATAATAATAATAATAATAATAATAATAATAATAATAATAATAATAATAATAATAATAATAATAATAATAATGATAATAATAATAATAATAATAATAATAATAATAATAATAATAATAATAATAATAATAATAATAATAATAATAATAATAATAATAATAATAATAATAATAATAATAATAATAATAATAATAATAATAATGATAATAACGATAATGATAATGATGATAATAATAAAATTAAAAAAAGTCGGCGACTACAGAAACTTTTTCCCTTGATACAGCGACTAATCTCCTGTCTTCCTAAACTTCGTATTATCACGAACAAAACTTGTTTTGAAGTAGTAATAACCATGTAATTGAACATTCGCTCGCACAGTTAATCCTCACCAGTAATGGGCGTGTCCCTTTGCAGTTTTTGTTATGGCAAACCCGAGACTATTTCATTCGGTTCAGGGGATGAAAAGAGGTCACAAGAAGCTTGTGGAGTTGGTGGTGGTGGTGGGGTGTGTGTGTTGAAAGGGTTGGTGGTCGTGGAAGTGGGGGGCGTGGTGGTGGTAGTAGTGGTGGTAGGGATGGTGGTGGTAGGGGTGGTGGAGGTGGTGATTTTGGTTGAGGACGGGGTGGAGTTGCAAGTGGAGGAAATTGTGGTGTTATTGTACTCAGTGGTCATTTCCGGTAGTATATTTCCCCAAAGGTCTTCTCCACCTTTCACTGTCATTTGTTCCCCATATATTTCTTTTGAGTTAAAAACACCCATAATTACTATGTTTCCTCCTTCTTTTTGTAATTCAATTAATGCATGCTTTGTGTCCTCCAAAATTTTAAAATGATCACTGTCCAAGGCTGTGTTTTTGGGGGCACATATATTACTACAAATCTTCTACTTTTCATGTCACTGTTTTCAACTTTTACTATAAACAATCCCACTTTATTTTTTTCCTTTTGTATATATATATATATATATATCTATATATATATATATGTATACAATATATATACATATGTATATATATATATACATATATATATATATGTATATATATATAATATATATATATATGTATATATATATATATATATATATATATGTATGTGTATGTAATATATATATATATATGTATACTATATACATGTATACATATATATGTATATAGATATATATATATATATATATATATATATATATATACATATATATATAATATAAACACACACATATATATATGACAGTCTTGTTTTGTAGGACGAACGAAGATGGATAAATATGTAATGGTAGACCACAGGAAGTTTGTCGTTCTTGTGAGGGTTCACTCCCTAGGACTGTTGACCATAAAGATAACTGACACATTCAACCCAACATTTATCATTATATGAATGAAGCCCTGATATATATATATATATATATATATATATATATATATATACATACACAAATATATGTATATATATATATATATATACATATATATATATATCTTTTCAGCTTCCATGTGTGTGTGATAGAGAGAGAGAAAGACACAGATAGATAGACAGGCAGATATTAATCCGCCTAATGATAAAGTAGGTGGCTGAGACGACGAAGCGTAATATTTTGCTCCATATGTTCGCAACATTAAATTATGAAAAGATGAGCTTCTTAGTTCCCTCGCTATACCATAATTAGTTGCCTTTTCATATTTGTCCCCCACTGTAGGGTGCTAAATAATAAGTATTCTAGGTATAGTATACTTAAGAGATATTTATTAAGGTAACCGAATGAAAGACAGTAGTTAGTTCATAGATTTATTGATTAATTTTTTATTTTTATAGGTTTCGTTTATTCACTTTTATGTTTTAGATTAGTCTACATGAAAGAATATGT
>NC_134819.1:6088588-6091088 GCF_046742065.1 Oratosquilla oratoria
CTGCGGGGGTACTACTTACATGTAAAATGGTAGGTGTGGAAATATACAAGCTTTAAGATATACGTTACACAACACACATACGACACAACGCAACACACGCACACACCCCCAACACACACACACACCCACACACACACACACACACACACACACCTACACACACACACACACACACACACACACACATTATATATAATTTATATATATATATTATATACTATATTATACACTAATGTGAGTGTGTGTGTGTGCCAAGCAAATCACATCACTGTGATACTAAAAGAAACAAAATTCACAATCCATAGGAGAACAGGGAAGGGAAACTTGTAGACTAGTAAGGTACAATTCATATAATTACATCTTCATACTAAATGACATGGATACAGAGTTGTGTTGTAAATGTACACTAATCAGGTAGCAACCGAATAGGGGGGGGCGGACGCGCCCGCGGGGTTGACAATACAAAACGGGAATGGAGCGGGGCTGTTGTTATGACCCCCTTACCTTCTATCGACCTGACCCAACACCATAGTCTCAGGTTCAATCTGCGCCCGGGAAGGGGACGGGGGCCCGGGGGGGGAAACATTTTGGTCCATCATTTTGGACCTAGTCCCGGGTTACCGAATTTATCTACATTTGTAAAGCCTAATTTGTTTTTTTTGTGTTGTCCATAGCTTAAGTTTAATATTTTTAACTCAAATGCGTTGCCTGATATTTTTAAGCAGGGGAAAATTCTATTATATTTCTTTCTTGTAGGCTATTTTCCTTTGGCTAGAAATTGCATTAGGGGCCGCCCAACCTATATGATGGTTTGTATTAATGCATTTGTGTGGTATGAAAAAAATAACGCATTCTTTTCCTGGGCAGATCTCACACTATATTTATGTTGGGAAATCCTTGTTTACAAGTTTTTCCCAGTTTGTCTAATATGAAACTTGTTACAATCTTGGCAAGGAATTTTATAGACCACACCATTGTTGTTAGGCGGACTGTTCTTAATTAAAAAAATTTTTATGGTGTGGTCATATTTAAAAGATGCTTTGATATTCAACTTCTTGAGTAAGTTGACAATACTAAGAAAACTTTTATGAAAAGGAAGAACAAGTATATTAAGTTGTTTGAGGTTTCCTTGTTCTTAATTGTATGCTTTGTAAAAGCGTTTCTTGGCGGTGATATGACATTAATCAAGAATATGAGTGGGATATTTTAACTTTTCCCCAATATTCCGGATAGTTCTAATTTCGTCATCAATAAATTCAGGATCTAAAATCCTGTAAGCTCTCACGTACTTGGAAATAAAAACTAATATTTTTATAATGATATGGTGATTGGAATAAAAATGAACATAGGAAAGAATATCGGTAGGTTTTCTATAGACTTTTGTTACCTGAGTACCATTATCTCTAATTATTTCAACATCTAAAAGGTCAAACTGTTGTTATTTTGTATCTCAAGAGTGAAGTTAATGGAGGGTTCCAGTGAATCTAGATTAATAAAGAAATCATCAATAGATAGGTTATTAGGCCAGAAACACAAAACATCGTCTACATATCTGAACCAAATAATTTTTTCATCTTTATTAGTTGGCAATAAATATTTTTCAAAATATTCCATGTAGATGTTATCTAAAACCGGTGAAAGAGGATTCCCCATGGCCATCCCGAATTTCTGTGTGTAATATTTCCCTTCAAAGACAAAAGAAGAATTATTTACACACAGACTTATTAATTTCATAAGATTTTTACAAAGGATACCATCAATACAGTTACCTAGAATATTTGGGAGAATTAGGACATGAGTAAAGAGCCCAGTAATATCAAAACTAATTAAATTGTAAGGATATTCAATGTTTAAAGATTTAACCTTTTTAATCAAGTCTTCACTATTTTCAATAAAAGAGTTAGAAATAGTATCTACAAATAGAAAAAGCTTTGTCACAAGCCACTTAGAAAGCTTATAGCTTACAGAGCCTAAAGAACTGATGATGGACCCAATGGGATGATTTGGTTTGTGAGTTTTAATGTGATAAATTGGTAACCCAAAGGGTGACCAAAATGTTTCCACCAGATTGAACCTTATGTGTTGGTCAGGTCGATAGAAAATGGCGGGTTGTTTTTAAGGTCATCCCCCTTTCCCCGCATTTGTATTGTCTCCCCCCCCCCCCCCTATGGTTTGCTACCTGATACATACATATACCAAGGCTTTTTCCCCCTTACAAGGGAGGTAGCCAAAAAGGAAAAGGCTGTCCCCGTGGAGTAGTGGTCTAGGAGGGGAACTGCTATTGCGGTTCGAGTCATCAGCTCTGCTACCTGATAGTTACATTTAACCACAACTCTGTATCTCTTTCATTTAGTTTGAAAATGTAATATACGAAAGTCCTTACTGCCTACAAGTTTCCCTTCTCCTGTGGTTATTTTACACACGCACACATACACACACACACACACACACACACACACACACACACACACACACACACACACACACACACACACACACA
>NC_134819.1:6093588-6106568 GCF_046742065.1 Oratosquilla oratoria
TCTCTCTCTCTCTCTCTCTCTCTCTGGATGAGGAGGATGGGAGAGAGCAAGAGTAAGATGGGAAGAGGAGGAAGAGGAAGAAGAAAAGGAGGAGAAGGAGGAGGAAGATGAGAAAGAGGACTGGGGCGTTAAGGAAAAGCAGGAGTAGGGTGTACAAGAGGAGGAAGAGGAAGAAGAACAGGAGGAGGAGGAGGAAAAGGAGGAAGAGGAGGAGGAGGAGGAGGAGGAGGAGGAGGAGGTTGAGGAGGAGGAGGAACACGAGAAAGAGGACTGGGAGGATGGGTAAAAACAGGAGTAGGATTGGAAAGAGGAAAGGGAGGCAAATGGAAAATAAAAGGAAAGGAGGATGGAGATAAAAATGAGAAAGAGAGAAATAGAATAAGGAGAGTGGGGAAGAAGAGAAGGAAGATAGAGAAGGAGGAGGAAGATAGAGAAGAAGAAAGATGGAGGAAGAAGACGGAGAGTTTAGATTGATTGATGGATGATGAAAATCAATCGCCAATAGCATCATAACCCCTCTGGTGTTACCATCGTTACCATCGTTACCCCTCTGGTTTACCATCGTTATCCCTTTGGATTACCATCGTTATCCCTCAAGGTTACCATCTTTACAACCCTGGGTTACCATCGTTACCCCTCTATGAAATTAAGGCTCGCCAGACAAGCGAGATCCAACCCAAAGGGATTCAAATTTACGAAAATGTCATATTAAAATCGGAGGAAAAAATGAGTGAGGTGTTTAAAAAATATTTTCTTACAGTGTTTACTAAGGACAAATTAGATAAGGTACCCGACTGCGACCCAATTTTCAGTGGGGATAAAGAAAATAAACTTTCTAAGATCAGCATCAGTAAGGTAAAAGTAGTCAAGCACATTGAAAGACTTAAAGCTACAAAATCCCCCGGTCATTTTTCCGAAAGTGTTTAAAGGATGGAAATTTGAAATCTGTGACCAGTTAATAAGTCGGAAGACACCGGTTTTATGCCTGTTGTTTAGGGACAGGCAGACGTTCCTGTTTTTAAGAAAGGAGATAAATCGTTTATAGGCAACTACAGGCCAATCGGTTTAACATCGGTTATAGGTGAAATGCTTGAATCAATAATAGTTAATAGACTCAGAGAACACATCGAGAGACATAATTTTATCCATGACACACAGTATGGTTTCTCTAAGGGTAAGTCATATGTGACTAATTTTCTGTCCTTTTACACTAAAGTGTATAAGGTGTCAGATAGCAATGATAGTTATAATATTATTTACCTTGACTTTAGCAAAGCGTTCGACAAGGTGCCGCCCCATAAGAGACTACTAAATAAAATTCAAGCCCATGGCATAGGAGGAAAAGTATTAGGATGGATTAGAACTTGGATCTGTAACAGAAAACAGCGAGTCACCATAAATTGTATAAAATTCGGGTGAGAGAGCGTTTCTAATGGGGTCTGTAGCCGTTACTAACCATCAACAACCACGGACGTGATCCACACACATGCGACATGGTACTCGCCTTTGGCAAGCAAGACCTATAATCTTTGCAAACCTCACCACTTTCCCAATCCAAAACATATGAATAAACACCTGACTAAAGGCAAAGTAAAACAAACAGCGATGCTACCTAGTGTCACAACACGAAATACCTAATGTCACCAGACAGACCAACTATACCCTTCTTTGTACCTACCCCAATTACCTTACCATAACGTAATGTATATACACCATATCTAACCACACCCACCAAACATACAACTAACCCCTATGTAACGGAATTAACGTCTATGCGTATAATTGATAACTAACACATCTCACATACGGCAACCCACTAATCTTTATCATCGGACGGCTGTGCCGCCGACTGTGAGTGAGGACTGCCCAAGTCTCTAACCAAGTAGAGGAGAATCCACAGGTCAAGTACCTGGGAGGAGGCAGTGCCGAGGTCAAGGCCCGGCATGAGGAGTTGTCAGATCATATTCTTAACAAAACAATGAAAGTCCAGCAGAGACTTTACCTCACCCGCAAACCACTATTGCTTATAGCTAAACACTGGTTACAGGCCCCCAGGGCTCGGTTTTGGGTCCTTTATTGTTCATTATGTACATAAACGACTTGGACAATGGGATTAATAGTGATGTTAGTAGATTTGCGCACGACACTAAAATAGGACGCCTACTTAGATCAGGAGATGACATTGTTGGTGAAATGGCAAATAAACTTTAATATATGAAAGTGCAACGTGTTAAAGGTAAGGCTACACAACCCTGAAGATAGATATAGCTTAGATAACACGTTTTTAGAGAAAACTGAGTGCGAGAGAGATTTCGGAGTTTTAGTGAATCCTGACCTGAAATCTACGAAACAGTACGTTAGCATCAGGAATAAAGCTAACGGAGTACTAGGTTTCCTCATTAGCACGGTTACGAATAGAAGTGCAGAGGTAATGATCAAACTCTAGCATTAGTTAGACCCATCCTTGACTCTGCGGTACATTTTTGGTCTCCGTCGTATAGAATGGACATCAACTCACTAGAATCAGTACAGAGGAGAATGACAAAAATGATACTTGGGCTCAGAAATTTACCTTACAAAGAGAGGGTTAGGCACCTTAACTTACACTCTCTGGAAAGACGCAGAGTGCGGGGTAATCTAATAGAGAAGTTCAAGTGGATCAAAGGCTTAACAAGGGTGACGCAAACAAGGTCATCATATTAAGACAACAGGGCAGGACTTACAGTAATAGATATAAAGTGGATAAATTTAAACTTAAAAAGGAAATAGGTAATAATTTGTTTGCTAATAGGGTGGTAAACGAATGGAATAGACTTAGTAACCATATAGTGAGCACTGAAACCAACAGTTGTTTTAAGAAACGGTTGGACAACTTTATGGGCGGGAATGACAGGTGATAATGGACATGGAACTTTCTAATGTAGGCCTTATGGTCTCTTACAGTATCCTTCATACCCCCCCCCCCCCCCCCCCCCCCCCCCCCCCCCCCCCCCCCCCCCCCCCCCCCCCCCCCCCCCCCCACCCAAAGAGGGGGGGTGGTGGGGGGGGGGGTGGGGTTTCCCCCTTATGTTTCGTATTGTTCCTCCTCTGAAATTGGACAACGAAACCATATAGAAAAATAAGAAAAAGAAAGAGTTGGAAAGAGGACATGAAGAGAGAAAAGACGATAGACAAGGTGACAAAGAGGAGAAAGGAGATGGGGTGGAAAAGAATGAGGAAGAAGAAGAGGGGAGACAAAGAGGAGAGAAGAGAAGATGGGGTGGAAAAGAAAGAGGGAAGGAAGAAGGGAAACAACAGAAAAGAGAAGATGGGGTGGAAAAGAAAGAAGAGGAGGGAGGAAGAGGAAGAGGGGAGACAAAGAGAGACGAGAAGATGGGGTGGAAAAGAAAGAGAAAGAGGAGTAAGAAGAAGATGTATTTGAATTTCGTTGTCAATAACCAGCGCTTCTCTTCTTCAGGAGTTGGAGAGGTGTTAAAAGAAGCGAGGTTTAAGGATTATGGCAGCAGAATGGAGGGATGGTAGGAGTTAAAAGTGATCAGCATTCTTCTTTGATCTTTGAGTGGAGATTAGCCTAGAGCGGTGGAAGAGGATGAAAGAGAAAGAGAAAAAAATGAAAAAGGAAAGGGCAGAAAACTACAAAGAAAAGGAAAAAGAAGCAAAGAAAAAGGAAAAGGCAGAAAACTACAAAGAAAAGGAAGAAGTAAAGGAAGAAAAAAGGCAAAAGAATGGAAATAGAAAAAATAAAAAAGAAGAAAGAGAAAAGGCAGAAAAATTATAAGAAGAAAAAGGAAAAATAAAGAAAAAAGAATTAAAAGAGAAAACAAACTGATTAGAAGCAAAGGAAAAGGAAAAAAATATCAAATTAAGCAAAAGACAAAAAAGAAAGAAGGAAATGGAGAAGGAACGATAAAGATTTCAAGTTACTTTAGATATCTGAAATTTACTATCAGTTCTGAAAAAAAACTAAATTGTATTAGAAATGCAGTGAATGTTAAATAAAACCACGTTTTCTAATAATAACCAGAAGTAGACAATGAATACAAGAAAAATAAGAAAATATCAAAGAAGAGACAAGTGAAAACTATTGCAGAAGTTAAAAATTGGCCTGCGAGCTGAACATCTTCCAAACTTGTAATTATCATGAAGCAATTGTATTATGATAATGTGAATAGGGAAGCAGGCACGAGGATTATGCAGTAAAGACCGAGATTAATCCAGAGGATTGGATGAGACATCGAGACAGAAGACACCGTGCTAGTATCAAAACATTTACAAGAATATTATAATGCGTTATTGTAAGAGAAAGAGAAGAGGGAGGGAGGGAGACAGACAGATAGACAGACTTAAACAAGTACTTGGGATGATGTTTAGCTTTGCCCAAAGTTGCTACCTGTGCCCCATATGCTGTACTAGGACAGCTATGTACCGTGGGTAACGGTGTTCGTGTTTACCGTCTACAAGTTGATTCTTATTTCATTAAAGTATATTGACATGTGCAGCGCAAGTAATTTGGTTTAACGTCGTGAGCTACCCCCTATCAAGAGGCTAGTACGGGGCCCTTTTAGGAGAACTTTTTTAATGTGGAATTTATCTATTGAACCATGCCCTTAGTCCAACTAGCTGGCAGCAGGGTTCAAACTGCCGCCACCTTGACCTCCGCCGCAAGTAGCGACGCTCTAACCCGCTCGACCAGCGAGCATTATATAGCATTCAGTACAAGTAGGTTTGTTTATTCTTTAGAGTTCATGGTGTACAACAATTTCAGCAACTTTGTTCATCAAATATATCAAAATAGAATTGGATCTGTAAGACAAATACCGTTCTCCTTATCAAGCGGAAAATATGAAATCATATAAAGATAATTCAAAGATATTGTTGATCTTTTCAACACATGAATTTTCTCCGCTGATTATCGTATGGTGTATTGCATCTAGTAAATGCCCTTAGGGACCAGAATCACGCTGCTTTTTTCTATAAACAGAAACTGAAGCCTCGTTAACCCTACGCTAATTAAGTAGCCGCTAGTGATACATACAAGTTAACTTACCCGGTAAGTAAGTGTTGAAACTAGATTAGTTTGATGACAATTTTAATGGGTTACTGTCAACATTGGGCAAGTAGAGGTATAGTTTACAAGTCACTAGCGCTAGCGGCTACTAAACTATCCCCGTGCCAACGAGGCTTAACTTTCTCTCAAGAAATGATGCTCATTACTATTAACCTCTACCGGTCATTCCTTCACCCTCTCCGTGGCCCCACCGACCATGGATAGAGGCACTGGTCATTGCAGACGAAATAGTAATAATAATAACAATAACAATAACAATAACAATAATAATAATAATAATAATAATAATAATAATAATAATAATAATAATAATAATAATAATAATAATAATAATAATAATAATAATAATAAATAATAATAATATATAATAATAATATAATAATAAATAATAATAATATAATAATAATGATGATGATGATGATGATGATTGAATGATGATGATGAAGATGATGATGATGATGAGGATGATGATGATGATGATGAGGATGGAAATGAATGATGATGATTGATGATGATGATAGATGATGATGAATAGATGATGATGATGGATGATGAATGATGAATCATAATGATAATAATAATAATAATAATGATAATAATAGAAATAATAAAAAATAAAAATAATAAAAAATAATAAAATAAATCAATAGAATAATAATAATAATAGATCAATATAATAATAATAATAATAAATAATAATACTAATAATAATAGTAAGTAGTAGTATAGTAGTAGTATTAGTAGTAGTAGAAGTAGTAAAGTAGTAGTAGTAGTAGTAGTTTGTAGTAGTAGTAGTAGTATAATAAGAATAATAATAAAATTAATAATAATAATATCATAATAATAATAATAATAATAGTAGTGGAAGTATGTTAGTAGTATATAGTAGTAAGTATAGTAGTAGTAGTAAGTACGTCATAGTAGTATAGTAGATGAGTAGTATAGTAGTAATAATAATAATAATAATAATAACAATAATAATAATATAAGATAAAAGAATAATAATAATAATAATAATAATAATAAAAAATAAAAATAATAATAATATTAATAATAAAAATAATATTAAATAATAATAATAAGAATAATAATAATAATAATAATAATAATTAATAAATAAAAATAATAATAATTAATAAATAAATAATAATAAATAGTAATAAATAATAATAATATAATAATAATAATAATAATATAATAGATAATAATAATAAAAAACATAATAATTATAAGGATAAATAATAATACATAATGACAATAATAGATAATAATAATAATCCTAAAATATTCTTCTATACCAATTAGTATATTGAATAATAAAGACAAAATAAATAATAATAAACATAATAAACATAATACTCAGATCCTCAAAAAAATACTCACGAAACATCATCCTCCCATAATACTACCCACCACCGTCGAACCGATACACACCAAACGACAAACACACCCCACAACCACCACCACCAACCACCAACGGGCCGACCAACTACACCACCACCACCACCCACCAAACCCACCACACCACCACCCAGCCACACACCCACCACCATGGCATCAAAAGGGCGCGGCACACGAGGGGATCCAACCCCACTACTACAGAACTAGTGTCCGCCACACGCCTCCCCGCGTCCGCCACCCGGACACGTTTACCCGGTGTTCTAACCCTCCTCATTACGTGCAACAGATGCGCCACGTGAACACGCGCATAAAGCATCGCTCAGGCGACCTGGAACGCCTCAGCTGTTGGGAAGGCGGGTCGGTCCGTGGTCGGGGGGGTCGGTTAACCAAAAATTTTTTAAACCCCCCTAAACCCCTCTGGCAAGGACCGGTAACCAATTAACACCTTGTTACCACTGAATAAGGACCCCCTTTATTCCTATCGCCAAAAACGCACCCACTAGATGTAATTTTTCCAATTTCCCTATAATTTATTCTAAATCACCACTCTCCTCGTGCCACTCCTCATTCCCCTAATAAACATCCGGCTTTCGCTCCAGCTCTTCGCGCTCGGCTTCCCTAAATCTCCTTTATATCCCTCATAAATTTAAATATTATAATTATCTTATTCTAATCCAACATCTCCCATAGCTATCCACTTTCATCTTCTCCGCCCCCCCCCCCCTCAACATATTTTCCGTCCTCCCTTCTTCCTTCGATCTCTTTTCCATTATTCCTCGCGCGCTCTCCTTTTATATTAATTCTAAATATATGTACTTAATTTTTTATTTTTTTTCTACTAAAAATCTTCTCTTTGTTCCCATTTTTTTTTTTCGCCTTAAAATATAATTCTATATCGTCTTCCCCCTCTAATCTCTCTCTTATTCCCTTTTTATCATCTTTCATTCTTCCTCATCTTTTCTATCTTTCGTTTCATACAAATCTCACCCTTCTCCCCTCCTCATTCCCTTTCTATAAAATTGGTCTCTAAAAATCCCGCCATCCCTCCCGCTCTCCCTCTCTCTATCTCTAAAAAATCCTCCCCCCCCCCCCACAACCCCCGTCTGTTTCCTCTCCTCCCACACCCCGTCCTCTCCTTCTTTCTCTCATTCTATCTGTATCTCACTCTTCCATTCTATTTGTATGTATTATTCCCTCTCTATCTCTCTCATTCTCTCTTTTCATCTTTCTTGTTCTCTCACCTTATCTGCCCCTCACACTCTCTCTCTCCCCCCCCCCCTCTCTCTCTCTCTCTCTCTCTCTCTCTCTCTCTCTCTCTCTCTCTCTCTTCCTCACTCTCTCTCTCTCTATCTCTCTCTTCTCATCTCTCTCTCCCACTGTCTCTCTCTCTCTCTCTCATCTCTCACTCTCTCTCTCTCTCTCTCACTCTCTCTCCTCTCCCTCTCTCTCTCTCTC
Source organism: Oratosquilla oratoria (assembly GCF_046742065.1). NCBI lineage: Eukaryota > Metazoa > Arthropoda > Malacostraca > Stomatopoda > Squillidae > Oratosquilla > Oratosquilla oratoria. The sequence continues at coordinate 6,101,513 of NC_134819.1, forward strand.
GTCTCTCTCTCTCTCTCTCTCACTCTCTGCTCTCTCTACTCTCTCTCTCTCTCTCTCATCTCTGCTCTCTCTCTCTCTCTCTCTCCTCTCATACTCTTTCTCTCAAATCGTCCAGTCTCTCGCGCTCTCTCTCCTCTCTCTCTCTCTCTCTCTCTCTCAACACTCTCTCTCTCTCTCTCTCTCTCTCTCTCTCATCTCGTCTCTCTCTCTCTCTCTCTCTCTCTCTCTCTCTCTCTCCGATCGTCTCTCTCGAGTCGTCCATCTCTCTCGTCTCTCGTCTCATCATCTCTCTCTCTCTCTCTCTCTCTTTGTCTCTCTCTCTCCCTCTCTCCCTGCCACACATGGTGTGTTACTGTTGATTATTGACCACACAAGCGTCCTTGACTTTTCGAAGAAAGATTACTAAAAAAAAAAAACCCTTTCCCACCCCCATGATCCGCCATATTCCACCGTCATTGTGAAAATCCAATCCATCTTTTTAATTTTGTGTGTATATGATTGTGTGTGTGTTGTGTGTGTGTGTGTGTGTGTGTGTGTGTGTGTTGTGTGTGTTGTGTGTGTGTGTGTGTGTGTGTGTAGTGTGTGTGTGTGTGTGTGTGTGTGTCTGTGTGTGTGTGCTGTGTGTTGTGTGTGTTGTGTGCGTGCTGTTGTATTCACTCTCGGATCTGCTGCAGTCTCTGTCGAGACATTGCCATAACTACCTACCCTACCTAGCAGTGAGCTCAGAGCTCCCTTATTAGCCGATCTCTTGGTAGGACTGAAGACCACTCACACACCACACCACACGGGACAGCAAGGTCACAACTCCTTGACTAACGTCCGCGTAACCTACTCGCTGCTAGGTGGGAACAGGGGCTACACGTGAAAGGAGACAAACCCCAAACTTATCTCCTCCGCCCGACCGGGGAATCGAACCCCGGATTCCTCTGGCTTGTGAGACCAGTGGCTTTACCAATACCGCCCACCGAGCCCGATATGTGTGTGGTGTGGTGTGTTGTGTGTGTGTGTGTGTGTGTGTGTGTGTGTGTGTGTTGGTGTGTGTGTGTGTGTGTGTGTGTGGTGTGGTGTGTACGTGTGGTGTGGTGTGTGTGTGTGTTATGTATGGGTGTGTGGCGTGTGTTTGTGTGTGGCCGATTTTCCCAACTTTTCAATCTTAGTTCCAGTTGTAATCGGGTGCTTCTTGGAATAAAAAAAAAAGAAAAAGAAAAAAACTCTTTCCTTCTATGTTAAATTACTTTTTTTATATTTTCGCCACCGGTGTCAGTCACCTACCCTGATGTTATAACACACAGGGCAAATGTGACGACTTGAGCCTTTCATTACATCAAATGTTAAATTCCATTTCTGGCAATTTTTTCTTCGATATTTTGACTTTTCTGTAAAATCTGGATGTTATACCATTTCTCACAGTACTCTACGTTCACTGTCGTTTATCTCTCATGAATAAAATAGGGCACTCATTAAATCAATCATTCCATCAGTCACTCACACTAACTCCCTTACTCACTCACACACTCACGCACTCACTCACATACTCACGCACTCACTCACAAACACACACTCATAAACTCACACACTTATTCACAAATTCACACACTCATTGACAAACTCACACACTCACTCATAAACTCATAAAATCACCCATCCACTCACTCACAAAATCACACACTGCAAACCTCAACACCACTCACAACCCGACAAATCGCGACCCTACCACTTCCCAAATAAATACACGCAGTCCCTCACGTCACTCGCACTATTCAACTGCCGCCCTTTTACTCACAGACTGCCTCATTCACACACATACTCCATCACACACACTCACATCACTTTGTTTCACACACATATTCCATCACACAAAAGCACACTCAACTCATTCGCACACCTCCACCATCTCCCCCACACATCCATTCACACACATACCCGCACGTACACTAAACTCCCAACATCACACACCACCACACACAACATCACACACACACAACACTACACACACACAACGCGCCGCAACACACACACAACACCACACACACACAACACACACAACACCACACCACACACACACATCCCACACACACACACACACCACCACATCACCACACAACGCCGCGCGCGCCGCGCACAGCACAGGCGCAGCGCGCGGCAGCACGCACCCCCCCTGCGCACGCGCACAACATACACATGCAACAAACACACACCACCACACATAATATAGTGAAAAACGATAGGAAATGTAAAAAAAGAGATGAAACATGATTAATAAAAGATGTAATTCAATAAGATGCGAAAGAAAAAACTCAAACAAAACATTGTGCGATGAATTTGAACAATGCGAAAAAAAAATAACCAGAGCAGAAGAATATTAGACAAAAAGACGAAATATAATGAAAAATGTGTCACTTTCTTCAGCTACTTCTCCTTCCCTTCCACTTTATCACTCTCCATAATTTCTTCATTGCAAAACTCCAAGTTTCTCTACATATCATCAACTTTGAAACCATTAATAAAAAATCTTTTCTCCATCACCATCATCAACTTTACTTTTGCAATCAATTCCGTATTTATGAAAATTTCCCAAGTTCTGAACTTCATATTTCTTAAGCCTTTGGATACGATGAGGTCTATGGAAAGACTTTTTTCTGTCAGCTGAGGAACGGTACACAAGGTGACCACCAATGTTATCCAAGAAAATCTCTTGCCAAAGATTCCCTGGTTGAACAAACTATAGTCTACTGCTGAACGGCTCGCATTTTCCCCCCTTCCCCCTCCTTCCATCTTTCCTTCTGGCTCTCACTCCATCAATCCTCTCTCTCTCTCTCCTCACTCTCATCTCTCCCCCTCCCACCCTCCTCCTCCTCGCCTCCCTCTCTTTCTCTCTTTCTCCTCCCTCTCTCCCTCTCTCTCTCCTCCGCTCGCACCCTTCCTTCTCTCTGCTCTCCTTCTTCCCGTTCCTCTGCTCTCCCTCCTCTCTCCCTCCCTCTCCTCCTCCCCTCTGCTCTCCTCTCCTCTTCCCCACTCGTACATCTCCTACTCTCTCCTCTCTCCTCTCTCTCCCGTCTTCTCTCCTCTCTCTCCTCTCCTTCTCTTCCCCCCTTCTCTCTCCCCTCTCCTCTCTCTCTCTCTCTCCATTCTCCTCTGTCTCCCTCTCTCATCTCCCCGCTCTCTTCTCTCAGCTCTCGATCCATCTCCTCTCATCTCTCTCACTCTCCTCCCGCTCTCTCCCCCGCGCTCTCTCTCTCTCTCACTCTCCTCTCACTCTCGCATCTATCCTCTCTCCTCTCTCTCTCTCTTCTCCGTCCCTCTCAGGTCTCTCTCTCCTCTCTCACTCTCTCTCTCTCTCTCTCCTCTCCTCCTCTTCTCGTCCTCCTCTCTCTCTCGCTCTCTCCACACTCTCTCTCCTTTCTGTCACACCCTTAACACAAGGCGCGCATACATATATTGTATATGTGCATGCATGCCTACCGTACATACATACACACATACACCAAAAGGCCTTTTTCACCTTACAAAGAGGGTGACTCAAGCTCGATCTCATATCGGCAACGACCACGTATCACAGCTATCCAAGCACACTAGGCAAACTTGGGGCCTACGGTGACAGTTAAGCTTCTCCCGGCGTAGACCGCCCCTTGCTAACCCTCTCCGCACGTCTCTCCACTTATCGCAAAATTCTTTTCGAAAAATTTACGAATTGGCAACTTTTTGTAACTTTTATCCGTAACTTTCTCTCTTCCGAATTGCGTCTTGTCAACTCTTGACGAAAATGTCTATATTTCCTCTCCCAGAGGCACTCGCTCATTTAAAGTGAAGGAAATCATCAAGCGTCGGCAAGAATTAAGTTGGCGTTACATTAGGAAATGGTGTTACTTGCTTTGTTACTTCATTTGAGCTGAAACGACATCGGTTACAACAGTTAACCCTGAACAACATGTCTAACAATACGTATAGGTTTAACATTTCTAAGTTGGTCATTCAGCTTTTCTTTATATGACACAGGATTAATTTGACATTTGGGCATTTGAAAAAAAAATGATCGTAACTATATTGTCGGTGTCTTCTTCTACTCAAACGAAACGAGTAGGCAAAACCAAGACCAGTAGCATGCTACACGGGAAATGCATAGTTATTTTGCCAATCCCATAGTTTGTACGGTCTGAACGTCTTTAAACGACGGGGACCAGATACTCCAGAACATGTTTCCGATTGGGATGATGATGTAGATTTTGGAGTTTTGCATCCCGAATATTGGAGATGTTTCGAATTCTAGGAATTCCTGTTCTAGAAAACGAATTGTTAGGTTATAACTTGTCTTCACATCCTTTTATTATTCGTTCACATAAAGATTTTATTTAGGAGGGAACCAATGAATGGATGATACTGTATATTAATGTCCTATGGACAAGAGATTGTATTATATATATATATATATATGTATATATACATATATATATATATAAATATATATATATATATATATATACATATAATACATACATAATATATATAAATATATAATATACTATAATATATGTATGTATGGTATTTATATATTATGTTAATGTTATGTATGTATTAGTATGTATGTATGTAATGATTATGTAAGTATGTTAATGTATGCATGTTTGTATGTATCAGGAGCGATGTATGTAAGTTAGTGGATGTATGTATGTATGTATGCTGTATGTATGTAATGTATGTATTTTGTATGTATGTATGTATGAAATGTATGATGCATGTATGTAATGTAGTATAAGACTGTATATGGTATATTAAAAACCATCTGGGCAGAGTTAAGATAGGAGGATTTGTAAAAAAAAAAACACAACAAAAACCAAACCAGTCCAAAGCTCAGTTTAATTATTCCTGCTACACGGTTTCGGCTTTACACAAACCATATCTTCAGAGAGACTACACAAAGTAATATATGGGATTACAAGATTATAATATCCGTCTGGAGGGACTCATCTCCTAGTTGCTAATGTCCCAACCCCTATTTAAGACCAGTTTGATGAGGAATCCTTTTCTATTAATTTATACAATCTTCCTTATCTATGAT
>NC_134819.1:6109568-6139568 GCF_046742065.1 Oratosquilla oratoria
GAGCAGCTCTCTAGTAGGGTCCCCCAGAGGTGCGGCTCATTATCAAGTATATGAAGGGAGGACAAAGATCCCACTCTGCTTGTAACAATGTTGTGCCCGGAGTCGGTTTCCAACCGCTTCAGTTGAGAGCCACACGCCCCGGCTACGCATAGAGCAAAGGTGACAGGTTCATTTGTAGTAGACAAAAGGAGAAAATAACAAGAATATGAACAACATGAAGAGAAATATAAAAAAGACGAGCATTAAGAAGAGTATGAAGGGGAATGACACAAAGAAGAAGAACATGATGAAGAAGGAGAACAAAGAATATAATGAAGAGGAAGAAGAAGAATATGAAAAGAAAAAGAGCACGAAGAACATGTAGAAGAAGAACATAAATACGAAGAAATAAGATTACAAAAGATTACAAAGGCGGAGCATGCCAACAGGAGACCTTTTGGTCCATAACTAGGTCGGATGCGAAAAAATTCTAATAATGACAAATAGATAAATAAATAAATAGATAAATCAATATATAAATAAATGAATTAATGAATAAATAAATGAATAAATGAATAAATAAATAAATAAATAAATAAATAAATAAATAAATAAATAAATAAATAAATAAATAAATAAATAAATAAATAAATAAATAAATAAATAAATAAATAATTAAATAAATAAATAGATAAATAAATAAATAAATAAATAAGTAAATTAATAAATAAATTAATTACTAAATAAAGAAAGAAATAAAGAAAGAAAGAAAGAAAGAAATAAACAAATTAGTTAGTTAATCAAAATTATAATAATATGAATAATAATGAATAAGTGCATAGATATAGTTGAATAATAAACAAACAGGTAAATAGTAAATAATAATAAACTACTATATAACTAATGATAAATAAAAATTAAACAAATAATAATAAACAGACAAATAATAACAAACAAATAAACAAATAGTATAGAATAAATGGCAGTCATTACAGCATGTTGGTTAGGTGTTTATCTAAATGAATCTTAAAGATTCGAACTGAACATGAAGAAGAACAAGAAGAAAAACATAAATAAAAATACGTGAACAAGAAGAACACGAAGAACATGAAAAAGAAGAAGGACATGAAAAGAAGAACACAAAAAGAAGAGTGTGAAGAAAAAGAATAATAATAATGATAAGAAGAAGAAGAAATCGTTATGTTCCTTCCATCTTTGGGGCAGAATGGCATTATGTTTGCACTGGGCCGGGACGAATGGAGGCCTTCTGGCAAGCTCAAATGGACCAGATCATTCATCTGTTGGTCTTGTATGTTCCCCACACGTATTCCTATTTGGTCGATTCTACCACTGCTTTTCATTTCCTACCCCGTCCCACATAGTCTGTTGATTTTCACTTCCACTCCCATTCCTCCCATTGCCTCCCTTCCCGATCTTTCCTCCCCGTCCCTTCCCCCTCCCATCCTTTCCCCTTTCCATCCCTTCCCCCTCCCCTCCCCTCCCCTTCCCCTCCCCTTTCCCTTTTTTCTTCTACTATCCCCCACCCTTCCCATAGCTTCCCACCTTCTCACCCTCCCTTCATTCTCTTTTCTTTCTCTCTTCCTTGCCCTTCTTCTCATCCCCTCTCCTCTTTTTTTTTCCACCGTCCCTCCGCTCTCTTTCCTTTCCATCCTCTCTTCCCTCCTCTCTCCTTATCAATTTATCCTCTCCTTGTCTCTTTTCTCCTCTTTACCTATCTGCCCCTCCCTGCTTTCCATTCCTGTCTTCCTCTTTACTTCATCTCCCTTTACCTCTCTCCTTCATTCGTACTCATTCCTCCCCCATCTCTGTCTCTCTGTCTTCCGGTGCTTCCAGCTTCCTTTCCCCTTACATCTTTCCTCCACTTTTCCTCTCTTTATTTTCTTTCCTTTTGCCCCCTTTCATTCAATTTTATTCAAACGTGTTTTCTTACACTTGCTGGCAACCTCCTTTTTTCTTAGTAAAGCCATAACCTTCCATAATTTTTTTTTTCGTGAATGCTCAAAGCCCCCCTCCCCATCGTTCCGCCCTCCTCTTATTAGTATGCCTTTACCCTCACTACGTACAGTAAATGAAAAGGGTAAAAAAATAATCCAAAGAAAAAGAAACAAATAAGAGATGTGCGCGAGTCTTAGGACGCCCTCAACCACGAACAGTAAACAAACATAAAAAAAGTGAGTGAGTGGCACGACAGACTCTCTTTACATGATCTTGTGTCTGAAACCCAGGAGACCACTTCGCTAAGCTGAGACCTCGTTTGTTGCCGAATCTCCTTTGTTGGGTTGAACGCAGCATTGGGAGTCGTTCTCAGGCACTCCTCACCGGAGGGGATGGGTGGACGGGGGGTAAAGATACTTATTTGTAATCACCCCCCACGGTGTCAGTTTCTAGTGGTTATAGTACATCAGTGTGGTGCTCACATCCTCTCATAAGAGTCAAGAGGCTCACGATGGAGACGCTTAGCTACGTGGTGATGTGGGTGAAAAAAATAATTGCAGTAATGCTACTGCCTTCGGGCTTGCGAGGCGGGGACCATCTCCAATGCGACACAATGCCACACACTTGTGTAAAACTTTCGTTGAATTCTGGGGTTTTAAGACACTCGGGTTGTTATAGTCATGGCGTGCTGGAATGTGTATAATTACTACGCCCCTGGAATGAGGGTAATACTGAGCTTGAATTCATGTTGGTTTCGCCGTAGTTAATACGTGATAATATTAGGCCCTAGGCCCGATACTGTTATATTCTTTTAATGCCCCAAATATAATTTGTACATATTCTAGGGATCAAACATTAATCCGCGTGTACGGTAAAACCATTGGGAATCAATAGAGGTACGCTTTGCTCGGTGTGGTTATCGCTCAACGATGACTGTTCATGGCTCAATAATGATGTTCATGGCTCAATGATGACCGTCAAACGATTGTCTAGACCACTAATTCTTTGTTTTTGAATGGCGGTGTTTTGCTTTGAACTACAAACTACAGAACTGATCATTTTAACCGAAACCTACCAATGCGTTTACGCCAAATATGGTGCCAGGTATGATGAATGTCACCTGCCATTGGATGTGGTAGTGGGCTAATTACAACGGTTAACAAAGTATTTGTCCCAAGGAAAAAAATCGTTGTACCTTATCTCTTATGTGTGTTGTGTAACCTGTGTCAGGCTTCTCACTACATGGGCAAAAGGTTCACGCCATATGCATTTTGCCTTCCCAATGGTTTAGAGAGAGCCAAAATATTATACTTTAGATGGCTTCTTCTACATTACAAATATAAAATGTATAACATTAACAGCCAAGCATATTGTAAAATATCCTAATTTATTATCTGCTATTAGGCCAGTACCTCACAGCCAAGACTTTCCTATACCTGACCCTCCAAAAACAAATGGAACTAAGTGTTGATGTGTCAAGTGAGGAGGTTATGGAAACGAAACAGAAAACACGGACTTTCAGCCAATCTGTTCTTCAAGTGAACCATATTTATTGAGTCAGGGAGATCTGAATGATTTTGTGCGGGATTTAAAAGTGAAAAAAGCAATCTGAACCTCTTGCTTTCAGGTTAAATGGCTGGAATCTTCTCCAGAAAAAATCCAAAGTTAGTTTCTATGTGTTTTTTTCTCATTTGAGGATGTTGTGATATTTTGCAAAGATGTATATTCTGTTATGGAAGAACTTAACCATAAATATGACAGAAATGAATGGAACTTGTTTATTGACCCTTCAAAAGTGAACCTGAAAGCTGTTTTGCTCCACAATGAAAATAAGTTTCCTTCTGTTTCCGTAGCCTATGCATCTAACATGAATGAAAATATATGAGAGTATAAAGCTTCTATTGCAAAAAATTAAGTATGACGAACATAAATGAATATCTGTGGTCGTGGTACTTTTACTTGGAATGCAACTGGGTTACATAAAATTTTGCTGCTTTCTGTATGAGTGGGACAGTCGAGATAAGAAAAATCATTATGAAAAGAATGTGTGACCGAAACGATCTCTGACCCCAGGAAAGAAGGATGTCAATCTTCCTCTTGTTGATTCAGAGAAATTTTATCTGTCTCCTTTGCATATTAAGCTAAGGTTGATGAAAACATTTATTAATGGTAAGGATAGAACTAGCAAGGGATTCACATATTTGAAAAATAAGTTTCCTATAGTAAGTGAAGCAAAAATAAAAGAATGTATTTTTGTTGGACCACAGATTAGGTAGTTGAAGAGAGACCAGATTTTTGATGAAGAGTTAAGTGATCTTGGATAAGCTGCATGGCTGTCATTTAAGAAAGTTTGCGCAGAGTTTTTGGGGAATCACAAAACAAATAACTATTCTGAAATCTTAAAAGAGCAACTGATATCCTACAAGGCCTTGGGATGCAATATGAGCCTAAAAATCCACTTCCTCGGCTCTCACTTGGACTTTCTCCCTGCAAATCTTGACACTGTCAGTGACAAACATGGTGAGGGGTTTCCCCAGGACATTCTGAACACGGAAACTTGAAAACCATATATTTCTTCATTTTATAGGTAAATTTCATTGAAATGTCAGCCTCATTTACTAGTTATAATTGTTCAAAACCTAATATGCTATCACAGAAAAGCTATGCCTAAAAGAACATATTTGAAATCAACAGAAAAAAAATCTATCAAGTTCATCTCCTTTTGCTTGTAGGACAGGTATTCTAACAAAGTTTGTTGACCAGTGTCATCACACCCCTTTAAGGTTGGATTGCTTTTAGTGTCGTGAACAAGGTTTTCTAATATTAGAAAAACATTTGTGCCAACTCTACAAACAGTTGAGTAACTTTCTAGATTTATCGTTGTGTTGCCTTTGGTTACTTATCTTAATCATTTACTAATTTATTTATCCAATTATCTTTGTTCAGCTAGTTTAGTTTAATTTAACTTGTTCAGTTGTTTTATTTCACCTCTATTTCACTTCACTTGTTTTCATTATTTTTTTTTATTAGTTTATTTCTATTTTGTTTATTTTACTTTTATTTTATCATTTTTTCTTTTAACTTTTTTCTTGAGCTTCTTATTTTCTACTTTATTTTTCTTTGTTTAATTCTATTTTATTTATTTTGTCCTAACTTGATTTATTTTTTATTCTAACTTTATTTCTTTGGATTATTCTAACTTTATTTCATTGGGTTTTTTATTCTTATTTTAATCATACTCTATTTATTCTGTATTGATTTTATTTTTATTTAATTCCATTATCTGTTTCATTCATTTTATTATCTTATATTGTTGTATTTCATAGTTTTTTGTTTATTCTATTTATCTTATTTTAATTTTCCTTTTATTTTATTCTATTTTATTATCATTGTTATATATACTTTTTTCATTGTTTTGACTGAGCTAGGAACAGGAGGGATTTGAACGTTCGTTAGCGACCTGGCTGCAACACTTGACAGTTCAATGTAAACCACAACTGCTGCATGGCTTGTTCTTCAGCTTTGTCAGAACGTGAGCACATATATCACGTATACAACAGAAGAACAGCAGAACAAACGATCCGGAAGTTGTTATGGTTTTTTATTTTATTTTCCTATTATTATTATTGATTTGATTATTTATTATTTAAAGTTAATGTCATTCGGACCAGATTCCCCAAAAGTTGTATATTTTAGTCTAGCCTTATTTATAGTATAGTATATACATATATATATATGTATATATATATGTATATATATATATATATATACATATATACATATATACATATATATATATATATATATGTATACATATATATATATATATATATACGTATATATATAAATATATACTGTATATATATGTATATATATGATGATGATATGGTTTAACGTCACAAACTCCCACCTATCGGAAGGCTAGGACGGTGCCCCTCAGAGGCGGCTTTGTAGCGTGGAATTTAATGAACCATGCCCTTGGTTTAACTTCGCTGGTAGCCGAATTCGAACCGCCATCAACTTCGCTGCAAGTAACGACACCGGTACACACACACACACACACACACACACACACACACACACACACACACACACACACACACACACACACACACACACACACACACACACACTCTCGGTGGCGCAGTTGGTAGAGCACTGAACTGCCACAATAGTGGCCCGCAGTTCTGGGTTCGAATCCTGCCCAGGGCCGAAATTATTTCGGTACCGCTGCGCTTCGGGTCGTTACTCTGACTCTCGTGGGCGGGGAGTTGGGTGTGTGTGTGTGTGCAAGGTCATAGCATTACCCATAGATCGGACCTACGAGCTCTGAGCTCTCTTCCAGGAGGGAAACAGCTGTCGATCACGAGTCCAACACGTGATCCAAAGACCAAGTGAATACACACACACACACACACACACACACACACACACACACACACACACACACACACACACACACACACATACATACATACATGTCTGTATGTATGTATGTATGTATGTATGTATGTATGTATGTATGTATGTATGTATGTATGTATGTATGCATGTATGTATGTATGTATGTATGTATGTATGTATGTATGTATGTATGTATGTGTGTATGTATGTATATATGTATGTATGTATGTATGTATGTTTGTATGTATGTATGTATGTATGTATGTATGTATGTATGTGTGTATGTATGTATATATGTATGTATGTATGTATGTATGTGTGTGTGTATGTATGCATGTATGTATGCATGCATGTATGCATGCATGCATGTATGTATGCATGTATGTATGTATGTATGTATGTATGTATGTATGTATGTATGTATGTATGTATGTATGTATGTATGTATGTATGTATGTATGTATGTATGTATGTGTGTATGTATGTATGTATTCATGTATGTATATATATATTTTCTCATTTAATATGTATGTATATATATGTATGCATATGTATGTATATATATATTTTCTCATTTAATTTGATCTTGTTTAATTTTTTATTCTATCTTATTTTATCATCTTTGTATCCCATCTTGTTTTATTTGATTTTATCTTGCTTAATTTTGTCTTATTTGATTTGATTTTGTTCTTATTTAAATTTATTTTTTTCTTATTTAAAATGGTAGTTGCCGACAAAATGGTCACAGTAGATACCATGTGAGGATGGAACCTTTATTGAATATACAATGTTTCGCTTGTGGAAAAAAAATCAAGTACATGATGTACTTGAAAAAGCTTAAACAGGCAAAGTATGTACTTGAAAAACCTTAGACAAGCGAAACGGAGTGCTTTTAATAAAAGTTTCATCCTCATATAAATTCTCTGTTTTTTTTTCCCTAATTTATTCAATTCACCCTGTATTATCTATTATTGATACCAGATGCTTCTCTTCAGCTTAGAAAAAATTGGCCCTTACAGCTTCTAGTGCCAATTTAATGGCTCGTTTCATCGTCAGAATCTTCATATCTTGATATAAATTCTCGCTTTCATAGCTCCACTTGTTATGTTGGCTCAGTTATATTTTCCAAGTGAGAGTGAGTAGTACACTAGTTTAGGCCCTGTTCACACTAACGGTTTCAACAGCGCCGGTTCAGTTACACTGTAAGTCAATTGTGGTGTTCATACACAACCACGCAGTTTTCCCTGACTGATGCGGTACATCGCGGTTCAAACCACTAGTATGATCAGGGCTTAGGCACTTCTGCGAGTTAGACTGACAGTTCAAATGCATCTTTGTTCTCATTTTATTCAGCTATTCTGACTATATTTTCAGCCACTTGTCCAAGCCGTTATGTGAACAGGCATAGACACCTTAACTTACATTATCTGGCAAAACGCAGTGCCGGGTGATCTAATAGAGGTGTTCATGTGAATCAAAGGCTTTAACAAGGTTGGCGCAAACAGGTTCATCATATTAAGACAACAGGGCAAGTCTCGCAGTAATGGAATTTAACTGGACAAATTTAGATTTAAGAAGGAAATAGGCAAGAAGTAGTTTACCAGTAGAGTGGTCAACGAAAAGAATAGACTTAGTAATCATGTAGTGAACACTGAAACTAACGGTTGTTTTAAGAAAAGGTTAGACAACTTTATGTATGGGGATGACAGGTGGTAATGGACAATGAACTACCTAGTGTAAGCCTTATGGTCTCTTCCAGTCTCCCTCATTCTTATATTCTTATGTAAAATTAACTATGAGACAATTATTCTTTTGTTCTTATTTGAACTACCTAGTGTAGGTTTTATGGACTCTTGCAGTCTCCTTCATTCTTCTGTTCTTAGGTTATCTAATCCTAGGAATATTTTTCGCTCACAGAGAACTAGCTAATCTAATTTATTTCCCATGTGACTTTCAGCCTCCTTCATTCTTATGTTCTTATGTTATCTAATCCTAGAAATACTTTTCGCTCACAGAGAACTAGTTAATCTAATTTATTTCCCATATCTATATTTTTTTCTGTCACATCATCTACCTAATTCATCTACAATATATCTTCTATTAGTACAAATGGTCTTGCATCCACTTAGTTGTGAGTTCGAATCCTGCAATTCTCTAGATTCCAAACAGTGACTATTACCTGCAATAAAAATCTATAAATCGCATAATAGGGCAAAAGTAACTGCTTCGGCCGCAACTACTCAGTACCTCAGGGCATAGGCTCCTTATATCATCTACTTAATTCATCATTAAATATATTCTCTGCTGTTACACCATGTAACTTATCTATCTACTCTCTACCTAACTGATCTGTCATTTGTTCCCTTTATGCTACGCCCCGTAGCACAATTTCTAGTTGACTAAATCAAGTACTGTTTGACTAATTCATGCTTTGTCTCCGACAAGCAAACTGAAACAAAGCTGAATGTAAAGCAGGGGAAATTACTCTAAAACCCTTTAATGTCTGTTGTGGCCAAATAGGAATATTACATTGTGTGTGTGTGTGTGTGTGTCTGTGTGTGTGTGTGTGTGTGTGTGTGTGTGTGTGTGTGTGTGTGTGTGTGTGTGTGTGTGTGTGTGTGTGTGTGTGTGTGTGTGTGTGTGTGTGTGTGTGTGTGTGTGTGTGTGTGTGTGTGTGTGTGTGTGTGTGTGTGTGTCTGTGTGTGTGTATTCACCTTGGTCTTTGGATCACGTGTTGGACTCGTGATCGACAGCTATTTCCCTCCCGGAAGAGAGCTCAGAGCTCGTATGACCAATCTATGTGTGTCTATGTGTTTTTGTACGTGTGTTTGTGTGTGTGTGTGTGTGTGTGTGTGTGTGTGTGTCTGTGCGTGTGTGTGTGCGTGTGTGTGTGTGCGTGTGTGCGTTTGTGTGTATGTGTGTGTGCGTGTGTGTGTGTGTGTGTGTGTGTGTGTGTGTGTGTGTGTGTGTGTGTGTGTGTGTGTGTGTGTATGTGTGTGTGTGTGTGTGTGTGTGCGTGTGTGTGTGTGTGTGTGTGTGTGTGTGTGTGTGTGTGTGTGTGTGTGTGTGTGTGTGTGTGTGTGTGTGTGTGTGAGTGTGTGTGTGTGTGTGTGCGTGTGTGTGTTTGTGTGTGTGTGTGTGTGTGTGTGTGTGTGTGTGTGTGTGTGTGTGTGTGTGTGTGTGTGTGTGTGTGTGTGTGTGTGTGTGTGTGTGTGTGTGTGTGTGTGTGTGTGTGTGTGTGTGTGTGTGTGTGTGTGTGTGTGTGTGTGTGTGTGTTTGTTTGTTTGTTTGGCGACCTGTCACCATGGCTTAATAAATGCAAAACTAACGACGCTGATGAATAGTGAAAATGTATTTATATTTCTGGCACGACTGATTGGCATCAGGGACTAGTCATGGTTGAACCAGAGACAGTAGAGGTGTTTTTCCATAAATAGAATTGAAACACTGACAGTCTCTATATCATCTCCGAAGCTGTCTAACCCAGTGGGTTAGACAGCCATGACCTGGGGCCATGAACTCTTGGCCATGTCCTGCTGTTACAAATTAAGCATTTCTATATAATGTAAGTAATCTGAATATAAAAATCTTACATTACGTTTTCATGGCAAAATATATACAAGATGAAGATTGCCAGCTTTGTATTACAGCAAATATTTTCTCTTCATCAACATTTAACTATTATTGTTGTTATTATTATTATTATTATTGCTATTCTATTCTTATTCATTTATCTAATTTCCGGGAAGGGATTTGGTAGAAAAATAAAGGGGAGCTACTCGAATTTTGAGAAATTGTGAAGGAGGGAATGGAGTGGAAACAATTGAGAACCACTGGTCTAACTTCTTCACGGTCGACCTCTCCAAACTCGGAACATTTAATCAACACAATTGCATACAGAGACGATCTTACAATAACAACAAACACCACAATTATAACATGCAGCCAAAAACGCACAAACATTCTCAGAAAGAGTTGGGGAAATGGCTGACGGAATACAACAGAATTGCTTCCACTTCTGACAACAACAGTGGGTACCCGCGGAGCTGTACGATGCGTATAGTTATGGATCGTATCTTTACGACGTTGGTGAGTCATTTACAGTCACGACCGAACCTATTAGGTCGTAAGTATACGTTTCCTTTAGCTTCGCAGAAGATATCAGAAGATATCAGGCGCTGTAGTATATAGAAGGGAA
The DNA here is from genome assembly GCF_046742065.1 of Oratosquilla oratoria. Lineage (NCBI taxonomy): Eukaryota > Metazoa > Arthropoda > Malacostraca > Stomatopoda > Squillidae > Oratosquilla > Oratosquilla oratoria. Next base: position 6,120,106 of record NC_134819.1, read on the forward strand.
TCCAACTATATCATTGAATCTCAACTTGTTCCTTCAGATGCTGCGTCCATGATCTGTCTTTCAATAACCGTATACAACTGCAAACAGACTTTGAAAGACGACAACATTGCTAACAAACATTGTTGCCCCATGCAGATGTATACAACTGATTCGCAACAGACTGCATCTAGCTTTACCATATCATCCAGCATACAGCTGTACGATGGACCACATTCAGTTGCACATATGAAAGTTGAATTCAACTGCACGACAACAATACACCCAGCTACTCCACTGCAAGCGGTATACAGCTGCACTACAGAAAGCAGCACATCTAGTTACAGCACAACAGCTGCGTACAGTTGTCCATATATTGCTGCACCACAAGCCAAATTCAGCTGCACAGCGGCATACCACAGTAAACTTGGAAATGGTTGCGGTGACCCTTCACAGCTGCAGGCAGCTGCACCAGAGTGTACAGTAAACTCGAAGATAGCTGTCTCATTACCACACTGCCGTGGTCTCTGTGACTGTGACGGTGATGGTGACTGAGTGTGGCTATGACGGTGACGGTAACGGCAACAGCGTCTATGAGTTCCAATGCCAATTTACAATATGAATGGCAGCGACTATTGTGATGATGATGAAGGTCACACTACTGTGACCTTCCTAATGCTAAGAGCTCTGAGAGCAAGTCGCCCCCCCCCATTGAGTTATCACTTTCTCTCTCCTCCTTCTCTTCTCCCTTTCCCTCACTCTCTCTTCTCTCCCTCTCTCCTCCCTTTCTCTTTCTCCTCCCTCTTTTTCTCCTTCTCCCTTTCTCCCCGTCATTCTCTCTATATGTTTCTCTTTCTCTGTCTCTCTCTCTCTGCTTCTTCTCCTTTGCATCTTTCACTCCTCTCAGCTTCAACTTCCCTGTGATCGTATGTCTAGAGATGATTCTACATCGACATGTTTATAGTTGAACGTTCAAGAACTCCATATTCTGTTGTTCTGTATTTTATTCTTAATCACGGTGTCTGATGTTTAACTGTTTTACATTCATATCGAATATTCAACGTCACTGCGACGCAACTTGTAATGATCAAGGTTTTTAAGATAACATATGCAAATACAGAATCATTGTTTTAGTTAGGTCTTATCAGCAATATGTCTGTAATTCCGTGACTATGTTTGAAATATTACAGGTATACACTCGTGACATGTGTCCGTTGTTGTGTATATGTCGACTGTGACATGACTTATTTGACTTTCTTTTTGTCCTTTATCAACTTTTTATATTCTTCCATGCCCCCAGGACAACAGTAACAACATGGTAGTATGTATGTCTATAAGACTGAAACCAAACGTGTGCATGGCTATGGCTTTTATTTATTTATTTATTTATTTTTACTTTATGTATTTACTTGTTTATTTTGTTTAATATTTGCACCGCCACGACAATGACTTTGAAGTCATCCAAAAATAGTTTCGTATTATCATGACTATCCACAGACATAACTGTGTTAACACCGTCCAAGTAATGTCCACACTGCCATGGCTATAATATATATATATTACCATGAATATATTTACGCAGTATGACTGGCTTGGCCTAAGCGCAAACTGAGGCCCAGGTGACATAGCACAGACCAAAAGCAGACTTCCTGTTGCTGAATTGAATTACAGTTTGAGTTTCTTTTTCACCTGAAATGCTGAGGTAGTATATCTAGAAGCATTTCAAGTAAGAGAATTCAAACTGTACTTCAGCTCAGCAACAGGAAATCTGCGTCTGCTCTGTGCTGCGTCACCTGTGTTGCCTGAATACCAGTAGGTTGCCCTTAGGCTTAGAGGGGATTTACACGGTCTAAAGTGATGTGTGAACGTGTGAACGGGGTATTTGGGGTTTAACCAACGTGTTCGACAACCAAATACCCCGTTCACACGTTCACACATCACTTTAAACACGTGTCTGTCGAACCGCGTTCGATGAACCGTTAGACCGTGAAAAACCCCTCTTAGGTTTGCACTGCTAAGGCTAATCCTACACCACGTGCACTATGTCTATAATCATGTTTTTTTAAGCCGATGTCTACGTTGGAGAAGACCGTTTACACAGTTATGTGTGAAGACTTACATTTTGGGTCCGGCGGTGTCCTTTGTAGATTCGATTCTGGCTACTGGCAAACGATCTTAATCATTTATAGGAAGCGGGCTTCGGGCAGACTAGACCATCTTTTTTTTTTTTTTAAGTGTCTGGTTGTCTCAGCTTATTACAATCGCCAGTCGACAACTGCAATATAATCTTCAGAGTTTGCCACTGGGTTGAAAGGATTAAAGTGGCATATTACCTCTGTTTCTTTCCTTATTATCTTCCAAGATGTCACCAATTTCACCCCTCTTTTCACTAACTACTTAACCTTGATACCATTTCCCTCTTCACCCTTTCTCATATTTCACCCTACATTCCCCGTCAACCTACCACTCCACTTCTCATTTCAATTATCATTATGAAACGTTTTTCAAACCCTTATTTCACCCTAATACTACTCCTCTCTTCACCCCTTCTCTCCCTTCACCCCACCTTTAGAGTCACCCCTCCCCCACCTCCCCTGCAGCACGCTGGTGGCGTCATTGGAAGCGTGCTGGTCTCGCATTTGCTTAGTTTTGGGTTTGAATCCCGCATTCCTCTACGATTCCCAGCAGCGACTGTGACCTTCCCCGAGAGTCTCCTAACCACATAGGGTAAAGGTGACGGTTTCGGCTCCAGCTGCTAAGATCCTCTTACCGTACGCTCCTCACCACTGCCCCCCCCCACCTCCTCTTGAATACAAAATTCATGACGAAAGGCATGAGAACTGCATGACGTCATGCGGAGTGTAAAACTCAGTGTTTTCTCTTCCATTGTCTCACTTAAGTCGATGTAGTTCTCCTCCTCCACGTTCTCATTTCTCTCTTGTTTCTCATTTTCTTTCCTGTCGTTCTCATTTTTATTCTTTTCTGTCATCCGTCTCGCCTTCGTCTTTGTCATTATTTCCTCTTTTCCGCTGTCGTTTGTTCTTTCCTCTTTATTCTATTTTATTTTTTAACACTTCTTTTTCCTTCGTTTCTTTTACCCCCCCCCGAAAACTTTAAATGTTATTTATTTTATTTTCTCCCCACTCTATTTTTTCCCCTACTCTCATAATTTTTCCCCTCCTTTCTACCTCACACTCTTCGTTATTTCTATTTCTTTCGTTTATTTTCTTTTACTTCCGTTCACTTCATTCTTCTCACATTTCCTTCATTTCCATTCTTCCTACTGTTCCACAAACCAAGGGATCCAACGTCAGGAGACGCTGAGTAGCAGCGGCCGAAGATGGCACCTTTGCCATATGCCTATAAGAGCGAAAATCAGTCACTGCAGGGAATCGGAAAGGACTAGGAGATTCGAACCCATAACTAAACGAATTCGTGAGCAGTACGCTTCCGATCACGCTACCTCGCACAGAAATACTTAAATAGTATAGATAAATTGCTTTACACACCTTACCACATGCTTAACCCACTCAAGCGTCCAGAAATAGAGGGGTATCCTCGCTACTTTTACTGGTTTCGAGTTGACCATGGACATATACATACATATATATATATATATATATATATATATAGATATATATGTATATATATATATATGTTTATATATATTTATATATATATATATGTATATATATATTTGTATATATATATGTATATATATATATATTTGTATATATATACATATATATATATATATATATATATTTATTTATATATGTATATATATACTGGGAAAGGAGATGTGGGTCTTTGTAAGTGCATATGGGCCGGGCAGTGAGAAGAGCAGGGAAGAAAGGGAGGCCTTTTGGATAGATTTAAATGAGTGCATGGAGGGTTTGGGAAGAGGTGTCAATGTAATGGTACTGGGAGACCTTAATGCTAGAGTGGGAGATGGTCCAATCGATGGAGTGGTTGGGAAGTGTGGAGTTCCAGGAAAGAATCGTAGTGGAGAGTTGATGGTGGAAATGTGTCTAGAAAGAGAGTTGATGATAGCAAATACAGTGTTTCGGAAGAAAGTCAAGCATAAGTACACATGGGAGAGGGTGGTGGAGGGAAGGGTGGTAGATAGAGCGCTAATGGATTATGTAGTGGTAAATAGGATTATGATAGGAAGAGTTAAGGATGTACATGTGCTAAGGGGAGAGGGTGGGGGAATATCAGATCATTTTTTGGTGGAAGGTAAGTTGAGAGTGGAGGATAGATGGAGAAGGAGGAAAGGGACAAAAGGTAGGGAGGTTCTTAGAGTGAACTCCTTGAATGAAAAGGAAAAGGAGAAGGAGTACGAAAAGAAGCTGAAGGAGGAGTGGGAGGGAGTAAAGGATAGAGCAGAGATGGGTGTGGAGGAGGAATGGGGATGGTTCAAGGAGGGAGTCTTAAAGTGTGCAAGGATGGTGTGTGGAACAAGAAGGACAGGGGGAAATAGAAGAAAGGGTAGTGAATGGTGGGATGAGGAAACAAAGAAGGCTGTAGAAGAGAAGAAGCGAGCATTCACAGATTGGTTACAAAAGAGGACAGGGGAGTCATATGAGACGTACAAAGAAAAGAAAAGAGAAGTAAAGCAAAAGGTAAAGGAGGCAAAGAGGAGAGCAGATGTGAAATGGGGTAGGAGTATGACAGAAAATTTTGAAAGTAATAAAAAGATGTTTTGGAAAGAAATTAAGAGAGGAAGAGGAGGCGAATCAAGTAGGGAAGAAAAGGTAAAAGGTACAGATGGAGAGTTGATAATGGAAGAGATGGCAGTGAGGGGAAGATGGGCAGAATATTTTAGGGAGTTGCTGAATGTGAAGGAGGATAGGGAAGGAAAGATAGCTGCAGTGGGAAATACGAAAAAAATGAAAGTGATGAGTGAGGAGAATGGAGGAGAAATAAGGAAGGATGAGGTGAAGGCAGTTGTAAAGATGATGAAAGCAGGTAAGGCACCTGGTCTGGATGGATGTCATGCAGAATGTCTGAAAAAGGGAGGTTCAGTGATGGTGGACTGGTTGGTGAGATTATTTAATGTTTGCTGGAGAGAGGGTAGAGTACCGGAGGACTGGAGTAGTGCCTGTATAGTTCCTCTTTACAAGGGAAAAGGGGACAAGTGTGAATGTAGTAATTTCAGAGGGATTAGCCTGTTGAGTGTAGTAGGGAAGGCTTATGGGAGAATCTTAATTGAGAGGATTAGGAGAGGAACAGAAGGAGTAATTGGTGAGGAACAGTGTGGATTTAGGACGGGTAGAGGTTGTGTAGATCAGATCTTTGTGGTAAGACAGATATGTGAGAAAGCTATAGGAAAGGGGAAGGATGTTTTTTGGGCTTTCATGGATCTGGAAAAGGCTTATGATAGGGTAGACAGAAAGGCACTGTGGGAGGTTATGCAGATTTATGGGATAGGAGGAAAGCTTTTGGGAGCTGTCAAGAGTTTTTATGTGAGTAGTAGAGCATGTGTTAGGATTGGAAATGGAGAGAGTGAGTGGTTTGAAGTAAAGGTGGGACTTCGTCAAGGATGCGTTATGTCGCCCTGGCTGTTCAACTTATACATGGATGGGGTGGTGCGAGAGGTGAATGCTAGGGTAGTGAGTCAGGGATTGGAGATGGTTAAAGAAAATGGAGAAAAGTGGGAGGTGAGCCAGCTGTTGTTTGCGGACGACACTGCGCTTGTGGCAGGGTCAGAGGAGGGATTGAGGAAGCTGGTGGCAGAGTTTGGGAGAGTATGTGATAGAAGAAAGCTAAAGATAAATGTGGGTAAAAGTAAGGTGATGAGATGTACAAGGGGTGAAAGTGGCAGTAGACTGGAAGTGAACATTAAGGGAGAGCGACTGGAGGAAGTGGATAGTTTTAGATACTTGGGTGCAAGTGTAGCAGGAAAAGGTGGAGTGAAGGTGGAGGTAGAATGTAGATTGAGAGAAGCGAGTAAATGCCTTGGTGGTTTAAAGAGTGTAATGAGAAATAGACATTTAGGAATGGATGCGAAGAGGAGACTGTATGAAGGAGTGATTGTGCCAACAGCACTGTATGGGGCAGAAACGTGGAACATAAGAGAAGAAGAGAGAAGGAGTTTGAATGTGTTTGAGATGAGGTGTCTGAGAAGTATGGTGGGGGTTACTAGGCTAGATAGAGTGAGAAATGAGGAGGTGAGGAGGAGAACAGGGGTGAAAAAGGATTTGGGAGAGAGGGTTGATGAAAGAATATTAGGATGGTTTGGACACATGGAAAGAATGAGTGAAGAAAGACTAGTAAAAGAGGTATGGAAGGCAGATGTGGAGGGAGTGAACATGAGGGGACGTCCTAGGATGAGGTGGATGGATGGGGTGAAGGGGGCTTTGGGGAAGAGGGGAATGTCTGTTGAGGAAGGAAGGGAGAGGACGGAAGACAGAGGTGAGTGGAGAATGGTTGTATATGGATGATGTTGTGACTGCATGAGGAGGAATGGGCGGGGGGGTGGGGGGTAGTATGTGTGAGTAAATTTTGACGCAGCCCGAAGGGATTTCTCCCCGTCCTCCCTTTATATGCAAAGGGGGACGGAGAGGGGGGGTCGCCGATTAAATGAAGCGGCCTTGCTGTGGATGTACTGTGTCTTGCGACACTGCTTCTGACCCAGGGCGGTGGGCAGGGTTCAGGGATGACCCGTCATCCAGATGGTGCTCAGATGAGAGGAAGGGTGGGAGGGGTGTGGAGTGTATTTAGGGATGAAATGGGTGGGAGTGTTTTTATGCCTTTCCCTTTGTGGCTACCTCCCTTGGAAGGGGGAAAAAGCCTTGGTATATGTATGTATATATATATATATATATATATATATATATACATACATATGTATATATGTATGTGTGAGAGAGAGAGAGAGAGAGAGAGAGAGAGAAGGAGAGGAGGCCTTTCACGATCTATTCTTAACTCAAAACCAGTAAAAATGGCGGGAATGCCCCTCTGTTTCTGGAAATTATCGAAATTATCTGTTGTTTAGATTGCTGATATAGTCTCAGAGTCCCATAGGGAAAGTATCCCTGGTAAAGGTCAGGGTGAGGGTTGGGGTTGAGGGATTGAGTTAGGGGTCTTTGACAGGAGAGTACAGTGAGCAAGGGACAGTGAACATTGAGGTCAGCTGGGGTCAGATAAGGTCACGAGAGTTCATGACATAAATGACCCAAACTTGACAAAGGAGTTGTAGAGTAGAACACAAATATGTTTAGTAGCTTGGCTTGTTTCATTACATTTTATTTGTTTTCTTCTCTTTTTAGGGGAGTGGTCTTTTATTTGATTTATTTGATTTTTTGGTTGGATTTGATTTTGGTGTGTGTGTTTGTGTGTGTGTGTGTGTGTGTGTGTGTGTGTGTGTGTGTGTGTGTGTGTGTGTGTGTGTGTGTGTGTGTGTGTGTGTGTGTGTGTGTGTGTGTGTGTGTGTGTGTGTGTGTGTGTGTGTGTGTGTGTGTGAATACACACGCGCACGTGTAGATAGGCCTGTGGCCTGACGTCAGGGACGAGGCAAAATGAGGCAAAATAAAAAGAATATGTTAAAAAAAAGAGAGAGAGAGAGAGAGAGAGAGAGAGAGAGAGAGAGAGAGAGAGAGAGAGAGAGAGAGAGAGAGAGAGAGAGAGAGAGAGAGAGAGAGAGAGAGAGAGGGAGAGAGAGAGAGAGAGAGAGAGAGAGAGAGAGAGAGAGAGAGAGAGAGAGAGAGAGAGAGAGAGAGAGAGAGACAGAGAGAGAGAGAGAGAGAGAGAGAGAGAGAGAGAGAGAGAGAGAGAGAGAGAGAGAGGGAGAGGGAGAGAGAGAGAGAGAGAGAGAGAGAGAGAGAGAGAGAGAGAGAGAGAGAGAGAGAGAGAGAGAGAGAGGAAAAGAAGAAAAAAAGAGGATGATGGATCGACGAAGAACTCAAGGAAGGAACGAGAGGATGCAACGGCAAGGATACTAAGGGGAGAATACAAGAGGTCGATTGGAGATAGGGAACGCTTGATAGACGATTGAAAAAAGAAGACTACGAGATAAATAGAAGACTGGAAACCAGGTTTCAGAAACTGAAAACGGAGACAGTTGGGACATATAAGGAGCAGTGACTGAATCTACGAATAAAGAATGAGGACGGAAGTAAAGAGCGTAGGCAGGGAGAGGAGGAGGTAAAGCAGAAATACATTGAGACGACAAAAGAAAGTAAAGAAGACAGATGAAAAATCAGGCGATGCGATCCTTAAAACAGATTGAATGGTGAGGGCAAGAAGGAAGGGAAAAAGAGGGAGAGGACGAAGAAAAGGATATGGAAAAGATGAAAGAAGGAAGTGCAAAGAAAATGGAAGATGGAGAAATTTGGAATAGAGGGGAAGAATGTTGAGATTGATCTACAACGTAGACTATGGACAGCTTGGTTCATTTAGAGGTAAAATGTAGAATAGAAAATGATAAATAAACAAGAAAATAAGTAAACGAGTAAATGAATAATTAGATAAATCGAAAAAGAAACAAATTGATAAATGATAAGTAATTATATAAAGAAATGAATAAATGGTTAAATGAATTTATAAATAATGAACAATTAAATAGATAAGTAAATAGCTGAGTATGTATATAAATAAATAGAAAATATAAACTAATCTATAAAGAAACAAATTCATGCTATAAATGATAATTGAAAAGTACTACAGCAGGTTGGTTAGGTGTTTTATGGCAAGTAATTGTAAAATTTTGATTTGATAAAGTCCTCTTCATGTGTTTGGAAAATGTATAGGATAATGAATACTGTGTTTGGAAAATGTATAGGATAGTGAATAGGAAAATCATAATTGTGATGATGGTAGTGATGTTGATGCTGATGATGGTAAAGATGATGACGTGATGATGATGATTACATGATTATGATGATATGTAAGATGATGGTGAACATGGTGATAATGGCATGATGATGATGACAACGTGATAATGATGATTTGATGCCTCAAGTCTGATTAACCGGATAACCTGCAGCTCCATTATGTTTGGCATCGGTCCTGGGGATTTCCCATAGATCAAGAGAGTGCGAGCAGTCACCGGTTGCTATTTCTCATTTTAGAAAGAAATTAAAGATAGTCAAAGCTGATAAGGTATCCATCTTGGGTCAGGTCCGAAGATCGAGTGCCAGCCCCTCGGGGCCTCACCTATAGAAATGAGACTATTGATGAAATATTAAGATGAGCCGATGTCTTCCCCTCATGTACCAGATGAATAGGATAAAAGAAGGATTCAAAGGAATCATGGGAGGCAAAAAAAAAAAAAAAAAAAAAAAAATATATATATATATATATATATATATATATATATATATATAAAATAAATAAATAAATAAATAAATAAATAAATAAATAGATAAATAAATAAATAAATAAATAAATAAATATATAAACAAATAAATAAATAAATAAATAAATAAATAAATAAATAAATAAATAAATAAATAGATAAATAAATAAATAAATAAATAAATAAATAAATAAATAAATAAATAAATAAATAAATAAACAAATAAACAAATGAATAAATAGATATATAAACAAATGAATAAATAAATAAATAAATAAATAGATAAATAAATAAATAAATAAATAAATAAATAGATAAATAAATAAATAAATAAATAAATAAATAAATAAATAAATAAACAAATAAATAAACAAATAAATAAGTAAAAGAAAAAAAAATTATGGCCAAGTTCAAGTTGGAATAAGGGACAGAGAAAAGTGGAGAGGAAGACCTTAAAGGCGAAGAAATGTAACAAAGATAAAACAAGTAAGGGGCGAAGCTACATAAGGAATTTGGTAAAAATGAGATAGAGAGAGAGAAAAACAGAGAAAGATACAGAGAGAGAGAGAGAGGAAGAAGAAAAAAAGACGGTGGGTTTCCAGAGGAAAAACGTTGGAGAAATTTGAAGAATAGACATTAGAAAGCCAAATGAACAGATAAGAGAGCTAACAGTAAAATTTATTGACGTGTATATGTGCTTAGGTGCATGAGCATATGCATATGGAAAGCAAGCACACATTATACATATATATATATATATATATATATATATATATATATATATATATATATATATATATATATATATATATATCGAACCCGGACCGCCGTAGTAGCGGCCGCGAACGCTACCTCTGCGCCGTCAAGTGTGTGTGTGGGTGGGTGTGCGCGCTTGACTGAGACTGAGACGGAGACTGGAAAAGACTAAAAGAGAATGAAAGAGAACGAAAGAGAAAGAAATAGACTTAAAGGAACTAAAAGCGAAGCAACAAGACCACATGACACTGAAAGGGACTGGAAGGTCAGAGGGACGGAGAGCGTCGAGAGGAGGATCAGGTAAAGGCAAGTCTTGTACGGGGCGTCATTATGGAGCAACTGAATAATCCAGTGTTTGTCCTCTGAGACTCATTTCTTTCCTTTGTCGACTTCCAGGTGACATGGATGCGACAGCGGGACCTGCATATCTTGACAGCTGGCTACATCACCTACTCTGCGGATGACAGATTCAAGGTGAGGCGTTGTACCCTTGAGTCGATCTTTCCCCCTGTTCATGTTCTTTCCCTCAAGTGTTCAGCTTATGTTCTTTTTCACAATAGCGGTTTGAACCGTGACAGTTACATTAATGTAATTCAGTGGAGGCTTTCACACATAACCGCGCAGTTTATCCTTGACTATGTTGTTTTGCAGCGGTTTCCGCGGGGTTCAAACCGCTAGTATGAACAGGGGCTAAGTCTTGAAAAAAGAACGAAATATTTTTGAAGATATAGAGTTTGTTTACGATCTATATATTTATTTTTTGTTTATTCATTCATTTATTTATTATTATTCCTGGATTATCACTCATCATATGGGTACGAAACAGCTCCAAATCTTGATTACACATGAGATTATATTCACATGTACATACGGGCTAAGGAAAAGGAGATGTGGGTCTTTGTAAGTCCATATGGGCCTGGTAGTGAGAAGAGTGTAGAGGAAAGGGAGAAGTTTTGGATATATTTCATTGAGAGCATAGAGTATTTAGAGAGAAATATCAATATAGTGGTATTGAGAGATCTGAATGCTAGGGTAGAACACGAACCAATAGACGGAGTTGTTGGGAAGTTTGTAGTTCCAGGAAAAAACGTGGTAGAGAGATGATGGTGGAGATATGTCTCGTAAGAGAGTTGATGATAGTAAATACAGTATTTAGGAAAAAAGTCAAGCATAAGTATTAATGGGAGCGGGTAGTGGACGGAAAGGTAGTAAAAAGGGTTTTAATGGACTATATAGAAATAAACCAGAAGAACAGTAGGAGAAGTTTCTAAGGAGAAAGAGTTGGGGAATATCAGATCATTTGTTGGTGGAAGGTAAGTTGAGAGAGGAAAAGGACAGAAGGTTTAGATTAGAGTAAACTGCTTAAATAAAAAATAAAAGGAGAAGGCGTACAAGAAGAAGCTTAGATAGGAGTGGGAGTGAAGGATAGAGTAGAACCAGGAGTGGAGGAGGAATGTGGATGTTCCAAGGAGGGAGTCACAAGGTGTACAAAGATGGTGTGTGGAACAAGGAAAATAGGAGGAAATAGAAGGGTAGTGAGTGGTGGGATGAGAAAGCAAAGAAGGTTTTAGAAGAGAAAAAACGAGCACTCACAGACTGGATAAAAAATTGGACTAGAGAATCATATGAGAGGCACAAAGAAAGGTGATAAAATGTAAAGTATATGATAAAGGAAGCAAAGAAAAGAGAATATGTGAAATGGGGTAAGAGTATGACAGAAATTTTGGACGTAATAAAAAAAATGAAAAGAAATTAAGAGAGGAAGGGGAGGCGAATCAAGTAGGAAGAAGTGGTACAAGGTGCAGATGGAGAGATGATAATGGACCTCAACTCAGTCTGCTTCGTGACCTCAGCTCAGCCTGCTTCGTGACCTCAGCTAGAGAGCTCGTTTTCTGCACAGACACCAGCTAGAGAATATCTGTGAAATCTATATGTCCAAATAGTGACAAGTGATTGTGTTGTGTTTTTGTAATTGTATATGTATAGCGCTATACAGTTACAACTATAAGATAAAGTGTAGTGTTCTATTTAGAATCATAACAGTATTCTGTTACTTTACTCCAAAGGTAGGAGTAATAGTATAAGGTAAACAGAGTAAGATTCGTGTATTTAGTTTATTAGAGACCGATTTTTTGTTGTTGATATATATTTTCTCTTTGCCGTTTGTATTGCTGAAGGAGGAGCAAAATGACTTGTGAAGGTTGTGTGAACCTGGAAGACCATCTCAGGATGTATGAGGAGGAAATCCGTCTTCTCGCGACTGCACTCTGTGAGAAGAGTGAATCCTCCTCACAACCCAAAGAGCGTTCCACTTATTCCCCTTCTGTCACTGTCGTGAGCGAGTGGCGCTCCGTGGGGTCCCGTTTTTCGAGCCCGTGTTCGGTAAGCAGTTGCCCTATGGAGCAACCGCTGGCTCTAGCCAACCGTTTTGCTCTGCTGGAGGATGAAGTGGCTGAAAATCAGGATTTCTTGGTGGTAGGGGACTCCATGGTGCGAGACTATGACGACATCCTGCAGCAGAACACTAAACGGCGTCGCAAGCTTGTATGTCAACCGGGCCATGGGATCGCCGATTGTACCCAGACCATTAGGGAGCAAAGACGGACGAACACAGTTACGATTGTTCATACGGGAAGTAACGATGTGGGTAGGGTGAGATCAGAGGAACTTGTTTGGAATTACAAGGTCCTCCTTCAGGAGATGAAGGAGCGTGGGAGCCGTCACATAGTCTGTGAGATCCTCCCAAGAATCTACTCAGGCTCGTGTTGGAACAGTAGAGCCATAGGGATCAATGAAAGGGTATCACGATTGTGCAAGCGACTGGGATACCACTTTCTTGATCTTTGGTATCTCTTTTCCAGGCGTCATGACCATTACGCTTCTGATGGGATCCACTTTACCCAAAGAGGCAAAGATGTTCTTACAAACCTCATTGTGGGATTTTGTAATGAACTAGTTCCTTTTTTGGGATAGAAACCCAAAGGGAAAGGGAAATAGAGTGTACTGGCGAAAACTGAGTAGAGTATAGCATTAACGTAGAACAATATGATATTATAGGACAAAATATAATTTTATGATATAATGTCGATAGAGAACAAAATGTTACATTAGGACGTAATGTCAAAGGAAAAAATGTCATGATGAGATGTAATGACAGTTGAGGACAAAATACCACGATGGGATGTAATGATAGTGGAGAACAAAATATCACGATGGGATGTAATGATATTGGAGGACAAAATATCACAGTAGGATATAATGTCAGTGGAGGACAAAATATAATTTTAGGAAGGGATGCCGGACAGAATCTCAATGAAAAACAAAATAGCACGATTGGATGTAATGGCAGTGGAGGACAAAATATCACGTTGGGATCTAATGTTAGTGGAGGGCAAAATATTACAGTAGGATATAATGTCACTGGAGGACATAATATAATCTTAGGAAGGGATGCTGGACAGAATGTCAATGAAAGACGGGAGGCCGGTGTGAAACGTGGTGACGTAGGGGGACAAAGTGTATAAAAGAGATCGGATGACCATGAGCGACTAGATGTCAGTGATGGGGAAGATGTTAATTTGATGGGAGAAATGTTAATGAGGCATTTAATTTCAATGAAGGACCAAATACCAATAAAGAGCAAGATGTAAATAAGGAATAAAGTTATAATGGAAGGCATGATATTGAAAATCAAAACGTGTGAAAAAGAAATAATCACGAGTTTCTTAAAACCATGTATTTAATGCTCGTAGTATTAGGAACAAATTCCAAAAAAATATAGGCGTATGTCAAAAGCGAAAATCTCGATATGATAGCAATAACCGAGACATGGTTAAATGGTAAAGAGTTTGAAGCCGAATTTAATATTGCGGGATTTAAAAACTTTCATCGAGATAGAAACCACAAGAAAGGTGGGGTGTTTTGTTTTACGAAACAATGCCCATGCTTGTGTTTTAGAGAAAGTGAAACAGAATGCATATGATAGTTTGTGGATAGAATTATCTCAAACAAATGGACAAAATGCAACCAGATGTTATTGATAATGGATGATTTCAATTTTACTGACATTAATTGGATGACCCTTGAACATGGCCATATAGGTAGTTACTTGATTGATTTTCTCGGTGACAATTACTTAGTTGAGTATGTAAAAGAGCCCACAAGACATGGAAACTTACTCGATCTATTGATCACTAACCGTAAAAGCATGATAACTGATGTAGAAATCGGTGAAACTGTTTAAAGTAGCGATCACAACTTAGATTCAAAGAACTAAAAAAAAATAAAAAAAAAATAAAAAATAGATACTTGTGTTTCTAAAATACCCGATTTCAGTAAAGCTCAGTTCATAGGACTACGCCAGGAGCTTCTGCTTACAGACTGGGAGGAAAAATTAAGCGAAAGACCTGTAGATCAGATGTGGGAAATATTTGAAAATACGCTCTCTAAGATGATTCATGCTTACATTCCTTTTAAGGACAGACGTCTCCCAAAAGTGGCTTGACAAAGAAACTGAAAAAGTATTGCTAAAAAGAGACAGGCGTATAAGAAATATAAGTGCTCCGTTGCATCTAATGACTATCAAAGTTATGTATTAATACAGAGAGATTTAGAATAGACAATAAAATAGAAAACGACAATACGTAATGAATATCACTGATAAATCCAAAGAGAACCCCAAAGAATTCTATAGTTACATTAGAGATAAAAAGGTTGTTAGGAGTCACATTGGTCCACTATTATCGGCTGACGGTTAACTTGAATATTCAAATGAAGGAATGTGTGATATTTTAAACAATTATTTTAGCTCAGTATTCGTAAACGAAACACCTGAAAGTGAACTCCAAGCTGAAACCTATGAAAATTCTCGGGTAAACTTACTACGGTAAATATAACAAAAGAAAATAATAAAAGGTGTATAGAGAAACTCAAAATTAATAAAACACCAGAGCCTGACGGTTGGCATCCAAGAATCTTAAAGGACATGAAAAATGAGATTGTTGTTCCGTTACAATTTATTTCCAAGAAATCCATCATATCCGGAGATGTCCCAAGAGAGTGGAAGCTAGCTAGCGTTACTTCCATAAAAAAAAAAAAAAAAAAAAATACAGGCCTATAAGTTTGACTTTAATCGTAGGAAAAAGGATGGAAACTATCATCAGAGATGCTATCGAACATCATATAGAAAGTAACTGATAAATGATAACCAGCATGGTTTCAGACATAAATGTTATTGCGTGACTAACTTACTCGAATTCTACAACATAGTTATCTCGAACTATGACAAAGAAACAATATAGATTGAATATATCTAGACTTTGCAAAAGCTTTTGATACCGTCCCCCACGAGCGACTACTTATTAAATTAGCTTCACACGGAATAAGTGTTAGCCTATTAAGTTGGACTAGTAATTGGTTGAATGATCAAAAATAGAGAGTTGTTTTAAATGGAAAAGCTTCTGGATGGAAAGATGTTACGAGTGGAGTTCTTCAGAGTTCCGTTCTTAGGCCACTTCTATTCATAGTATATATAAATGATATGGACCATGGACTAAAGTCTACTGTTTCCAAATTTGCTGATGATACAAAACTGTGCGGAATGAGAAATGATCACTTTAATCAATTAGATATTCAAGAAGATTTAGATAAACTACCGCAATGGTCTGAAAAGTAGATAATAAAATTTAACACAAGTAAATGCAAGGTAATGCACATAGGTAAAATAATAGTAGGTACGATTACAAGTTATTTGGAAATTCGTTAACAAAAGTGGATGATGAAAAGAATCTCGGCGTAATTATTAATAACGATTTCAAATCATCCAAGTAGTGTATTTCAGCCTCTGAGAAAGAAAATAAGATTCTAGGACTGATTGTACGATCTTTTGACTTCAAAACTCCATTACTAATTAACAAGCTATATAAATCGTTATTTCGTCCGCACTTGGAATACGCTGTTTACGTATGGTCACCAAATCTCATTAAAGATATTGACAGATTGAAAAAAGTACAACAGCGAGCCAGAAAACTAATTACAAATATAAAAAATACATCACACGAAAATCAACTACAATATATGAATCTGTTTTCCTTAAAAAAGCGTGTACTCAGAGGTGACTTGATACAGGTCTTTAAAATCTTAAAGGGAATTGACAACATCAAAAGTGACAAAAAATTCACATTGAATGAGAATCAGACAATAAACAATGGTCTCATACTGTCTGGAAATAGATTTAATTTGGAAGTGGGTAGAAACAACTTCGCCAACCGTGAAGTTAATGAATGGAATAACTTCCTGAAGAGGCAGTGCAATGTAGTTCAGTTCGAAGCTTTAAGAATCATTTAGATAAACACAAACAAGATGCTGTAGTGATTATCATTTATTTTATATTATCTGTTTGTTTGTTTTGTTATCATTTGTCTGTTTGTTTATTATAATTTGCTTGATTCTCATTTATGATATCCATATGTCAATTTATTATAATTTACTATTTACCTATTTTTCATTATTTAACCATGCCTAGGCATTTGTTTATGTATTCTATTTATTATTTACAGTATAGTTTTTATTTATTCATTTCTTTATTTATCATCATTATGATTTTTTTTGCATCCGACCTAAATATGGACCAAAAGGTCTCCTGTCGGCATGCTCCGTCTTTGTAATCCGTTGTAAGAGGAAGATGGGAGAAGTATTTTAGGGAGTTGCTAAATGTGAAGGAAGATAGGGAGGGAAAGGTAGTTGCAGAGGGAAGTATCAAGACAATGACAGTAATGAATGAGGAAAATGGATGAGAAATAAGGAAAGATGAGGTGAAAGCAGTTGTTAAAATCATGAGAGCAGGTAAGGTACCTGGGTTGGATGAATATCATGCGGAGTGTCTAAAAAGGTAAGATATAGTGGTGAAGGACTGGCTGGTGAGCTTGTTTAATGAGGAGTACCTGTATAGTTCTACTTTACAAGGAAAAATGGGTGAAATGTGAGTGTAGTTGTTTCAGAGGGATCAGTTTGTAGAGTATAGTTGCGAAGGCTTATGGGAGGGTTTTGACTGAGAGGATTAGAAGAAAAACAGAGGGAGTAATTGGTGAGCAGTAGTGTGGGTTTGGGACAGGTGGGGGTTGGGTGGATCAGATTTTTGAGGTGAGGCTGATATATGAGAAAGCTTTAGGAAATGGTAGGGATTTTTCTGGACCTTTATAAATTTGGAAAAGGTTTATGACAGGGTAGAGGTGAGGGCACTGTTAGAGGCATTGCAGATATGTGGGATGGAGGAAAGCTGTTAAAAGCAGTCAAGAGTTTTTTTTGACAATAGTAGGGCCTGTATTAGAATTAGAAATGGAGAGAGTGCATGGATTAAGGTAAAAGTGAGACCTTGACTGTTCAATCTATATATGGATGGGGAGATGTGAGAGATAAACGCAAAGATAATGGGCCGGGGATTGAGATGGATAAAGAAATTGAAGAAGGGTTGGAGATAAGCCAATTGTTATTTGATGACAACACTGCGCTTGTGGCAGGATCAGAGGAGGGATTGAGAAATTTAGTTACGGAGTTTGGAGAGGTGTGCGAAGGGGAGAGTTGAAGATGAATGGGGTAAAAATAAAGTGTTGAGATGTACAAGGGGAAAGGATGGCAGAAAATTGGAAGTTATTATTAAGGGGGTTAGTTACTAAGGTCCTTCTGGTCTCCTTTTTTTATGAAACAAGATCGCTATATCATTGCGCCACGATTCAGAAACGCTTTCTTGACGAAAGTACTGGGTGTATAACTGCTATCAAATGTATATAAAGTATTCTTCAAGATCCTTACAAATAGACTAAGTCAAGTTTTAGATGGAAACCAATTGAGAGAATACGCAGGCTTTAGAAGCGGATATTCGACTCTAGACCATTTGAAGGCGATGAACCAACAGAATACAAAATGCCTCTCTGTTTAGCTTTTGTAGATTACGAGAAGATTTTTGACTCGGTAGAACAAACAGCAATACAAAACTCGCTGCGCCAACAGGGTACAAACGAACAGATCGTAATGGTTTTAGAGAAGATTTATGCGAAAGGTATCGCTATGATTCGACTACATAATGATACAGAAAAATCAAGATTGAGAAAAAAGTACGCCACGACGATACAATTTCACCAAAATTACTTACAGCTTGGTTTGAAGAGATTTTCAGAAGGTTGAGTTGGGAAGAGAAAAATTTGAAGATTAATGGCGAATATTCGAACCACCTAATATTTGCGGATGACATTCTTATTTCAGAAAGAGCAGAAGATTTTCAAGATATGCTAAGTGATCTGAACCAGGGAAATCTCAAAGCAGATTTGAAAATGAATAAAAGCAAAACCAAAGTAATGTTCAACACGAAGGTTCAAAGTAAAGAGATTATAATCGATGATGCGAGACTTGAAAAAGTTGAAGAGCATGATTATTATGCCAGATGCTAAAAGTGACAAAAGATCATGATAATGAAATAAAAGACGTATTACAATTGGTTGGAAAGTGTTTGGTAAGTATAATAAAACCCTGAGAGGCTTTCTACCTTTATGTTTGAAATGTAAAGTTTACAATCAGTGCATTCTGCCAGCAATAATATATGGATGTGAGTCTTGGAAATTGACGAAGGCGATGGAGACAAAGCTAAGGACTGCACAGAGGAGAATGGAGAGTTCAGAGATGGGAGTAATGCTAAGGGACCCAAAGAGAACAAGTTGGGTGAGAGAGCAGACTAGAGTGAAAGATACTGTGGAGACGGTGAAAGAGAGGAAGTGAAATTGGGCAGGTAAGTTAGTGCGAACGACTGATGAGCGATCGATCAAGTGTGTTACTGAGTGGACGCTACGAGATGGGAAGCGTAGAAGAGGGAGACCTGAAAGAAGGTGAAGAGACGAGATTGAGAAGTTTGTAGGAGTGACGTGGCAGAGGCTGGGGCGTTCGTGTGAATCATGAAATGCTATGAAGGAGGCCTTTGCAGGGCAATGGAGTCAGAATGGCTAATTTGATTTGATTTGATTTGATTAAGGGGGAGAAACTGGAGAGAATGGATAGTTTTACATACTTAGGTGCGACTGTGGCTGGAAAGGGAGGAGTGGAGGTGAAGGCAGAATGTAGATTGATGGAAGCAAATAAACGCTTTGGGGATTGGAAGGTGTAGTAAGAAGTAGATATTTCGGTGTGGATGCTGAGAGGAGATTGTATGAAGGGGTGAATGTGCCGACGGCACTGTAGGGGAAAGAAGCATGGAAAATAAGAGAGAAAGAGTTTTAATGCGTTTAAGGTGAGGTGCCTGAGAGGTATGGTGGTCCGTGGTAGGTTGGATGGAGTGAGAAACGAGGATAGTGAGGAGAAGAACAGGGGTGGAAAGGGAGTTAGGAGAGAAGGTGGATCAAAGAGTGTTGGAATGGTTTAGACACATTGAAAGAATAAGTGGAGA